>NC_138032.1:82740417-82802502 GCF_964106645.2 Podarcis pityusensis | reverse complement strand
TAACCCGAGGTACCACTGTATTGTATTATCTTCAAGTTTCTGAAAAGAATTATAGCTAGTTTTACATGGCATATGCCCCAAACATTATGTCTTGTTTTTAAAACCAGCTGCTTCACCAATGGCAAGATTTTGTTTAAAACCTGAAGCACTATTTCTGGGTTAGTGGAGTCTGTAACCTGAAGCGTATGTAACCTGAAGTCCCACTGTAAATGGGACAATTCATTGTTCACAGCATGCAGAAAAGGCCCTCTGGGAGAGGAAGATTTCCACCTACAGCCTGTGTAACTTTTCAGCTTTGTTTCTGAACTGCAGAGTTGAACATTGTCTCCACCTGCCAGTGCTGTGAGGATGTTCCATGAAACTAGGTAGAGTCTGCCCACTGTGCTAGGGGTAGGGGGAAGAAAGCATGTCCCCACGTTGCCTAGGCAACTGGACAATGCTCGCACTCTCCCTGGGCAGTGTCGTGAGGCTGCAGCCATTGTGGGAAGAGAGTGAGCATCACTCTGTTGCCTAGGCAACAGGGGGACATCACTCTTACTGGGTCAAAATTGCACAGAGGACCAGAGGGGGGGGGGAGGGAGAGAGAGAACAAATTGCAGGAGCAATCAGACAAAATTGTTGTGTCCCCCCCCCCCAGGAGGGGGCAGGCACTTTGCACGCACACCGTTTGCGTTTCAAACCATTTTAGTCGCAGGCCCAGCCCTAGAACTGCGCTGGCAAATAATATATATTTAAGCCAGCAAGGTAAACGAGCGACATAGGCAATGAGTTCATGAGGTAGTAGCAAGCGGCCTCCAGCAGGTGGCACTGTTTGGTGAGTTTTGCCCCGTTGCCTTTATTACCTAAATACATATTAATGATTTGATAAATGATCTCTCCCCACCCCCTCCCACCCCTAATAACCTCTTCCTGGAAATATTAAGCAAGCTGTATTGTATAAACCATGTATTTGCAGAAAGCCTTTTATTGGAACTTCCTATATATATTAGCACACATTTCCACAGGTACTTTCCCTCTGCTTTCTTAAGGGAAGAGACAGCGTTGCTTTGTGTGTCAATTGCTGAATCGACAAAAGATTAGAATGCTTTGTAATGAGTTGGAAGGGCAAAACATGCCTGCCTACCTCAGAAGGGCTTGACAAGGCTTAATTAAGTTTTGTCAAAAGTGCAGGCTGGGGTGAGGTGGGCAGTTCAGCATGTGGTGCAGTTTTTAATGTCCCTTGCATATTCCTTTTCACGTACGCATGCTTTATATTTCTTTGTTCTCCTCTGAAGTCATTTCCGCTGCCAGTTTCTTGCAAGGATGGCGGTGAACGCGCTAACTAACAGATACTGTGGAACAGGCGCGCTCTTTTCAATTAGAAATCTGCCGCGCTGAAAGCACTCCTACAATGCAGTTTACACCAGGTTCATGCCAGTGTTTCCACCATGACCTCGCCTAAAGAATATGAGGAACTGTAGCGTGTTTAATGTGTTGAGAATTCTCTATTAAAGACCTCCAGTTTCCCTTAGAGAATGGAAGTTCTCAGGGTTCTCTTGGCAGAAGGAAGGACTATTACATCAGGCACGTGGGATCCGCAACATCATGTTGCAGCGTGGAACGAAAACCCTCCAACATTTCTCCGATCAAAATAGGGACATCTTATTCCCATAGTAGTAGTAATTTTATTCTTTATACCCTGCCCAAGTGACTGGGTTGCCTCAGCCACTCTGGGGGGCTCCCAACATATATAAAAACATAATGTACACATTTCAAAACTTCCCTATAAGGGGGCTGCCTTCAGATGTCTTCTAAAGGTTGTGTAGTTATTTATCTCCTTGGCTCAGGGGCCACGTAACTCCATACCCTCCAATATTTCGCGGGTGAAAACAGGGACCTCCTAAGGAAAAGCAGGACATTCCAGGATCAAACCACAAACCAGGAAGGCTTCTGTAAATTTAAGACTACTGTCGCTGGAAAATAGGAACGCTTGGAGGGTCTGGAAATGGTTCTGTGTGGCAGAAATAGCAAAATTTACCGGAAGAATAAGAAATCAAGATAACAATTTTTTTAATTCTAAAAGAATGTAAATGGTTTATTGAATATTTACAGATAAATTGTAAACAGATAAAAACATTGGTAGGATTATTGTAATAACCTGCACTTTCATAAGAGTAAATATATTTAAAGAAGATGAATAAATGAGCAAATTAATTTGGATATGCCAAAGATATTAAAAAATAAATTTAAGGAACCGCAGAAAGAGGGGAAAGGAAGTCAAGCTTTGAAATGTCAAAATGATTGTAAAATTAGTGAAATGTATAAACTCGAAAAGTATAAATAAAAAGAAAGAAAAGAGAAAGAAAAGAAATGGTTCTGTTCAGAGCTCCGGTGAGTCAGCCAAGCCTTTTTCCTTTCCATACCCCATTCTCCCTAGGTTTCTTGTTTTTATTCCTCCTCCTCCATCATTGGGATGTGGGTGGTGATGTGGGTTAAACCACAGAGCCTAGGACTTGCCGATCAGAAGGTCGGCGGTTCGAATCCCCCAACAGGGTGAGCTCCCGTTGCTCTTTTCCAGCTCCTGCCAACCTAGCAGTTCGAAAGCACGTCAAAGTGCAAGTAGATAAATAGGTACCACTCTGGCGGGAAGGTAAACGGCGTTTCCGTGCGCTGCTCTGGTTCACCAGAAGCAGCTTAGTCATGCTGGCCACATGACCCGGAAGCTGTATGCCGGCTCCCTCGGCCAATAAAGTGAGATGAGCGCCGCAACCCCAGAGTTGTTTTTTTTTTTAAAAAAATGATATTTATTGAGAATTTAAAATTACAGAAAGAAAAAGGAAAAAGCAAGAAAAAAGAAAAGGAAAAAGTACACAAAAAAAGAGATTAAACAATATAAGTCAATAAAAACAAAAGTCAAAAAAAGGAAAAACAAAACAAAACACACAATACATCAGAATAAAAAAAAAACAAAAATAAACAAAAAATTTAAAAGCAAATCCAATATTCCCAAATCCTTATCTTTCATTAACTTGTTTCATCTACCTCCTCACACCTCCCTTTTTTGTATTCTAGTTATTAATTATCTCAGCAAATCCTTTCCATCTTTCACAATATTCTGTCATTAGATTACCTTAATCTATTTTAACCTTATCTTACCATAAAAAACCCTAAAGCTTAAAACTTAAATCTTATTTATACCTAATTCTTTTTAACAAAACATATTTATACATAATTCTTTTTAACATTTCTACTAAAGCCAAATAGTTTCATTCCAACATTTTTCTAATACTCATTAATTTTACAATAATTTTCTAAATGAATTTTTAAAACTTTCTTCCAATCTTCATCCGTCGTCTCTTCTTCCTGGTCTCGGGTTTTGTCAGTCCTTTCTGTTCCATCCATCTAGTCCATCAACCTGGTGACCTTCTATCCGAGGCTCTTAAGTCTTTTCCATGTCCCTTCTGCAGGTCTTCTTCATGTTTATACTTGCACTTTACTTTATCTTCTGCTGATCTTATTCTTAATTTCCTTCCTTTCTCTCGGAGAGACTCCAACTTGACAATATCTTTATCCCTTCTCGACAAGTCAGCCCATTCTCCATAGTCGACACTGAAATCCAAAAGATATTTAAAGGCATGTTTCAAAGTCCCTCCAAGATTGAGGGCCCCCACAACTCCGAACTCCCCCTGGCCCAAAGCCAGATCCGAAAAGTCAAAACATCCCTGCATAGGGGGATCTATCCAACTTCCCATCTCCAGACCAAACAGTACTCCATCTCTCCAAATCTGACTTTCTCCAGGTTCAGTCGTCAAAGACAGCAACTTATGTTCCTGCAAGGCCGCAGCTCTCTCCATTTCTGGTACTTGAGGTTCAGCAACTACCTCCTCCTTTATCTTCTTCACCACTTGCTCTGTCAAAGCACATTCCTGGATTGATTCCTGAGTGGTTACTATATAAGTATTCACTGTTTGTCCAAAATTTCCAACTGCAACAGTCATCAAATCCATCTTCTCATGTAGCTGTTCCAGTAAAGCACTTGTCTTGCAAAAAGCAAGCACTAAAGCTTCTTCTGGGCACATTCTTGTTCAAGGTCGGTGTCTAGTTCCCACGATCTTTTATCTCTACAGCTGTAGAATTCCCCAGATCGACTCCAGCAACAGTTTCACAAGCTCCCTCTAGAGGAAACAATTTCTATTTGTATCCGTCTTTTTTAAAAGCAGATTCTAGCAACAAAGTTCCTTTCATTTCCCAGATATTTCGTTCCTTTTAAGTGCAAAAGGGAACATTGGAATCAATATGTTTCTCTTTTTTAACTATCTGTCAAAAACGTTTTGTCCACAGTCAATGAACTTCCCCAAAGTGTCTGTCTCTGACACCCCGCTCCCAGGATCAAGACGGTGGAAATTTATCTTTCTTTACTCTCTCTTCTGCAGGTTTAAACAGACTAAAAAGATTCCCCCCTCTTCTCCTGCTTCCAAGGGGGGTTTAGTGATTTTAACTGATGGAAATTTAGTCCTTTACAAACAACTTTCCAGACTCTAGCTTGCAATGTCTTTGCTTCAATTTATTTACAAAAGCGGAAGGCGGAGTTCCTGTTTAGACCTTCCCGCTTCGGTGCCAAATTAAAAAGTTTCTTAATCCAGACTTCCGGGTTGGCGCCATCGCCGAATGGCGGACTCCCTCCGAGCTCCGGAGGGAGCCTGCTCGGCAGGGGCTGGGTCCTACCCACCGGCGATGCGGGGACCCTTAAAAACCACGGCCACGAGGGCCGTGGACATGGAGACTCGGCTGGCACCGTCAGCGCCCTCCCGACTCGTGAAGGAGCCTTTTTAAAGGCTACGGATCGGGTGCCGGGGAGAAGCGTGGTGCTTTGAGTCCTCTGCTATCCCTGCCGAGCGCAGCCGCATGCCATCCGGCGGAGAGCGCTGACTTCTTCCATTGAAAATTCGGACTTTTTAACAACAACCCGTGAGTAATTTGGAAACTGGGTTTAAAAGGAGGAAAAAAAAAGAATTTCCTTTCGATTTGGACACGAGCGGGGGGGGATCCAAAAAGGAAGTCAGTCCCCCCCCCTATTGTAAACCTTCTAAGACAAGGACGGGGAAACCAAGGTCCAAAAAGATTTGTATTGCTGATAAAAACTAAGAATTCCACGATGGGAAATTATAAGAACTGTGCTGGAGGACGAATTGAGGGAGAAGAAACGTAACCCCCCCCCCTGGGAACCGGGGTGATTGAAGAGAGAGCCTGGTGAAAAGAGTCGGAGATTTTGACAGCTGTCAAAGTAGCTGTCAAAGTCGGAAAGCAGAGAGGATTTTATTATGAGAACTTTGCTGGCTAAATTTGTTACAATTTGCTACAACTTTTTAAAACTTGGATACAAAATGGCGAAAACATGGATGACAATCGGACTTTGGGACTAGAGAAAACAAAGTTACAACAATCCCCCTAGAGGAGTTTCGGGACATTACAAAGATGGTCGTAAGTGGAAAAATACCATTGGAATTTTATAGAACTGGTTATCTTCTGGGAAAGCTGCAAAACGGAAATAATATTTTGTCTACAGGGTGTACAGCTAAAGGAGACAATAGAATTTTCTATTGAAGAAAGGAAGGGACTGAACGCAAGTTTTTGTTCCTGAATAACAATAATCCCTGCAGACTTACTAAGTTTCTGAATTAGAACGTTTCAGCAGCGGAACAAGAGGAAACTGGACTACAATTTGGAAAGAACAATGGGGGGAGCTTTATTAAAGATCTGAAGCTAAGTGTTTTAAAAAATAATTATGAAAGGAAAAAAGCAAAAAAAAAAAAAAAAAACCAGCAAGGAGTTGGGGGAAAATAGGCGATTTATGGATTGTAAGAATTCCAGGCGGACAACATGGTTTGGTGGTCAGGGGGAAATTAAACCGGGGACAGAGGGGGAGAACTAAAATCCAAAGGCTTGCCAATTTCTTTTTTTGAACTGGTTTTGTTTCATCTACTATATCTTTTATTTCTTATTATTGATATTTCTATTATGTGGGGTGTCTTTATTATTAAAAAAAAAAGGGAAATTGTGGAATAAAAATGGGGTGGGCCCTGGGAAAGAAATTTTTGGCTTTTTATTAAGGGTATTGATGAGGAGTGTAGAAATTTTAAATTCGAACAATGGTCTAAACAAATTAAGTTTTTAATCAGAATTGAGAGCTTGTGGAGCCAACAATATGAAACAGGAATATGATAGGGGTGGGGGAAGGGGGGAGTCCCAGAAAGTGGATATATGAAAATAAGGTTCTGAATGTATTTTAACTTTTTATTTTCTGTATTTTTGAAAATTTTAATAAACATTATTTAAAAAAAAAAAAAAAAAAAGTTTCTTAATCCAATTTTCAGTTCTACTCACGGGCAGTTGTTTAAAATCCAATTGTCCACAGGAAAAAGTCAGCGCTCTCCGGCAACAGCAATGCGGCTTCACTCCATGAAAAAAGCAGTCGATTCAAAGCACCGCGCCACTCACCCCACGTCGCTCCGGATCCCCGAAACCGGGTTTCCCCGCGAGTAGGGGGGGCGCAAAAGGTGCCAGCCGAATCCCACGTCCACAGGCTTCTCCCGCCTGTGGTTTTTAATGGGTCTCCGCCTCGCCGCGGCGGTCCAGACCCTAGTTCTCACGAAGCGGATTCCTCCTGGTCAGAGGAAATCCGCCATTGCCGGAGGCGCCAACCCGGAAGTCCGCCGCAACCCCAGAGTTGGTCACGACTGCACCTAATGGTCAGGGGTCCCTTTACCTTTACCTTTACCTCCATCAACAGACAGCATTCCATGGCTACTAGCAATGCTCAGTCCTCAGGGGGCAGTCCCCCCCTGCTTTGCATCCCCTACCCAAAGTGGTTTTGTCATTCAGCAAACCTTGCAGTTCCTCCATTCTCTTTTTTCCTCCCCTGCCCACCTGGTTTCTACACCTCCCCAACCAATTAGCATTTTGTGCTGATTGATCATGCTTAGTTCTCATTGGAATGGCACTCCCCCCCCCTTTTAGTACTTCAACCCATAACTATTTTAAGTTGGGAATTTATGCCAACTGATTATTTGAAAAAACAATCACCACCAAATGAAATCATGGGCAGGATTTGAAATTTGAGCAATGGGAATTAATGATAATATATGTCACAGAGGAATATGCATTAGGTGAAAAGTTTGATATTATGCAGAATATAAGAAGGATGAGTTATAAAAACAACAAGGAAGGTGGGAAGTCAAATTGTTAGAGGAATGTATAAGAAATTTGAAGTTTGGAAACAATTGGTTAAAGTTATGACAATCTAACAACCAAAACCACAACAACCACAACCACAACAACAATGGATTTGATGCCAACTGGACACCATTCCAGACTAGTACAGTGGTACCTCAGGTTACATACACTTCAGGTTACAGACTCCGCTAACCCAGAAATAGTGCTTCAGGTTAAGAACTTTGCTTCAGAATGAGAACAGAAATCGTGCTCTGGCGGCGCGGTGGCAGCAGGAGGCCCCATTAGCTAAAGTGGTGCTTCAGGTTAAGAACAGTTTCAGGTTAAATATGGACCTCCGGAACGAATTAAGTATTTAACCTGAGGTACCACTGTAGTTTGTTTTAAATGTAGACACTGCATGTACTGGGACAGTTTCCTGCACAAGACCCATTGACATCAAAGGGGACTCCTCAAAATCATGATAGAGTTTAATTGGAGGTTGCACAGAATAACATCCCAGTGGATCAGCTTTCCCCAGTCTGGTACCTTCCAGATGTTGTCAGCAACAATATCCACCATCCCTGGCCTGGCTGGCTGGAGCTGATGGAAGTTATCTAAAACATCTGGAGGACACCAGGTTGACTGCAATGGATTCTGCCCCAAGGGTCATTTGTTTTCAGCATTCATAAGCATTCCCAAGTATATATGGACTGCAGAGACAACTGTAATTAATCTCTGGAGGGCCGAGTAGAATGGACTTGGAACATTATATAGCCAACGCCAATTTTTATAATGGAGTTACAGACATGGAAATGGAATGGGGAAAAGCATTTCCAGCATTTTATGTGAATATACTCTTCCCCCCTAGCTTTCTAAGTGTCTTTTAATCTAATCTATATCATCTATCTATCTATCTATCTATCTATCATCTATCTATCTATTTTGGAGAATTTTCCCTGAGAAGAATAAAGTAAAAGGAAAGGGAAAAAGCAAGAAGGAAAGCAAAAAGAACAATAAAAATAAAGAAAAAGAAAATACTTGAAATTTATATAAAATATCAGTATAGAAGTACAGTGGTACCTTGGGTTACAAACACGTCAGGTTACAGACACTTCAGGTTACGAACTCTGCTAACCTGGAAGTAGTACCTCGGGTTGAGAACTTTGCCCCAGGATGAGAACGAAAATCGTGTGGCAGAGGTGAGGCGGCAGCAGGAGGCCCCATTAGCTAAAGTGGTATGTCAGGTTAAGAACAGTTTCAGATTAAGAAAGGACTTCTGGAACGAATTAAGTTTGTAACCCGAGGTACCACTGTAATACAGTTATTCCAACTAATGGAAAATTACTAACAAGATAGTATACCATATTTTTCGTTCCGTAAGGCGCACCGGACCATAAGGCACACCTAGTTTTTAGAGGGGGAAATCAAGAAAAAAAGCCTGTCCGCTTCTCCCAGAGCTGCTCAGGGCTGCCAGGGGAAGCCCGGGTCCCCCCCCCCAGCCCCAAAGAGCAAAGAAGCCAAGACAGCGAGCAGGATCCATCCCGCTGGCTGTCTTGGCTTGCGCCATAGCTGTGCGCAGCCTCTCCCGGCCAGAGGGGCTGCGCGCGGCTAAAGAAGCCGCTGTCTGGATGGATCCCGCTGGCTGTCTTGGCTTCTTTAGCCGCGCGCAGCCTCTACGGCCGGGAGAGGCTGCGCACAGCTATGGCAGTTCCCCCACCTCCCACAAAAGCCCACAGGAGCCGCGTACCCTTTAAGGAGCACACGGCTCCTGCGGTCTTTTCTACGAGGAGGGAGAAGGGACTGACTGGCCACCTCAGTCCCTTCTCCCTCCTGGGGAAAAGCCCTCAAGAGCCACGCGGAGCTTGTGTGTGGCTTTTGGGGGCTTTTCCTGCCTGCCTCCCCCCTGTATTCACTCCATAAGATGCACACACATTTCCCCTTACTTTTTAGGAGTGAAAAAGTGTGTCTTATGTAGCGAAAAATACGGTAATTTTTATAAGTGCATTTTTATAATTGCGTTCCAAATTTCATTGTATTTATCCATGCACAGTCTATGTCTATCAGCAATCTGTTTGTATATTGCAAGCTTTGTCATATCTTCTACCCACGGCTCAATATCAGTCTTTTGATAGTTGTATTGGTGCAAAGAGCCCATCTACATTGGCCCGCTGTCAAACCCCATGTGGTTGGTATATGGCTTAAAATAATATTATCACCTGAGAATTTCAATTCCCTCCCCAAGATAGTATTTATACATCCCAATGCTTTCCTCCAAAAATTCGTAAGCTTTGAACATTGCATGAATATTTGCATCAAAGAGGCATTGTTATTGTGTCTCCAGCAACATGTTGTTGCAGATAATCTCTTTCTCTACAAACATTTCAGAGTCCAATGGATTCTAAATAATATTTTTTGTTGTATAAGACATAACATAATCTAATGACACATGAGGTACAGAAGCTAAAATATTGTCCCACTGCTTAGGTAAAATAGGAACCTCCCATTCTTTATCCCATTTATTTCTCAGCTACTGTATTTCAGATTGATTAACTGAGACCAGATATCTGTAGAAAGCAGTCACTGAGTTTTTAGTCTCGCAGGATTTAACCAATTTTGACGTGTCTTGATTTTGGTTTGTAAGCTCCACTTCGGAGGCCTTGCTTTTGGTGCCATCTCAGGACATGCCACAGTGACATCATTTAATGTGTGTGTGTGTGTGAAATGGTGTTGACACTGATGTGGCTCACAACAGTCCAAAAAACATTGTGCAGGCAGCCACCCAAGTGTGCTGCTTTGTGGGCATCATGTCGTCAACCTGAGAGAAATGGACTGTGGCGGAGAGCAGCCCACCTCCTGACAATGCAGAGACACCATCCAAGATGTCATATATAACCCACTTTAACATTGCTGTGTGGGCAAGAATTGTGTGATGCCTACAGGGGATAGATATGGTGCAGAACCCATACATGTGTGGGAAGGAAGTAGCAAACTTAGTTTTCAAAAAACAGCAGGCCTTCTTGGCCATTATAGAATACATGCTTTCCTTCCTGGTTTAATGCTAACACCTAGTTTGGTTGCTGTCAGTTGCAGGAGAGAAACAGGGGCACTGGGGTCTCAGGCCCATTGAGACACCAAGCAACTCCCTTCTTGTTGCCTGCAGAAGCAAAGGAGGCCACTTGGAAGCAGCACTTCATATAGCCAGCCCTTCCATCGGTTGAAGACAGGTTTATGAGCTCATTGGTACACCACACTCCCACAGGCAGTCTGCTTTGAGACTGCCAAGTATCTGGGGCCAGGTTACATGAGATCATGCAACAGCTGGCTGACAGGACCAGCCCTAGCATTGCGCAGAGTGAGGCAACCACCTCAAGTGATAAATGGTAGGGGGAGGGCAGCAGGAGCAGCCCCCACCCCAACAGTTCCTCCTAAGTGCCCTTGACATACCCACCTTCTGTTGGAGCACAGAATTATGCAGGCCAAACAGCCCACCTTGTGCTCCCCAAATGACATTGTTGCCCTCAGGTGCCATGGAGGACACTATCTGTTGCCACCACTGAACATGCAACTGCTAGTCCGGTTAGCTTCTATATGTGGAATGCTAGGGCAGAAGGCTGCATTCAGTCCTCGCTTCTCCTGTCCAGCCAGCTCCCATGAGGAGGACGGGTATCCCTTAAACTCCTTAGCTAATCATCCAGAAAACGTATTGGATCTCCATATCAGCAAATACCTTTCAAGAAAAAAGGCTATCTTTCTAGAACAGAGCCCAGTTCCTAGAGGTAACTCAAGGGCGATGATTGCCACTGTGGGCTCCTTTGGCAGGAAGGGAAGGATAAAAATCAATAAATAATAACAATAGTAACAACAACAGCAGCAGCAGCAGCAGCAACAACAACAACAAATTTATGGATTTCCCCAGCCACTCTGGGCGGCTCCCAACAGAATATTAAAAACACGATAAAACATCAAACATTAAAAACTTCCCTAAGCAGGGCTGCCTTCAGATGTCTTCTAAAAGTCAGATAGTTGTTTATTTCCTTGACATCTGATGGGAGGGCGTTCCACAGGACAGGCGCCACTACCGAGAAGGCCCTCTGCCTTTTAATATGTGAAATCTTCCAGTGCCTGACAAAGAAAGGTGTTTTCACTTCCCATGACTTCTGACTTTGTACAGTGGTACCTCTGGTTACGTACTTAATTCGTTCCGGAGGTCCATTCTTAACCTGAAACTGTTCTTAACCTGAAGCACCACTTTAGTTAATGGGGCCTCCTGCTGCTGCCATGCCGCCGCCGTGCAATTTCTGTTCTCATCCTGAAGCAAAGTTCTTAACCCGAGGTACTATTTCTGGGTTAGCGGAGTCTGTAACCTGAAGCGTATGTAACCTGAAGCGTGTATAACCCAAGGTACCACTGTAATCTGCTCTTAGGGCTGCTGTTCCACTTTAGACTGTTTCTGATATTCTCATTGTATGTGTCATATAGAGATTAGTGATGGAAGAACCTGTCCATTTCAGTTTCTCTCAGTTTCTCCTTGTTCTAGTCTTCTGGAATGACTGGATAAACCAATAGTTATTGGCCTTCATTTGTTCCTTATTAGAATATGCTACCTTCTGTATGAAATACTGACTTTTTCCGAACCTTTTCCTTTGTTTTCATGCAACTTGGGGTCATCTGAAGTGGCACTGGCAGTGTGAATTCTCCAGGTAGGAAGAGACAGATCAATTTACTTACAGTCTGTATTTTCACATGCTCGTTCATAAGCATCTTTTGTCTCATTTCCCCATTGAATCTGCATTTAAAAGCAAAACCGAATGGTGCAAAAAATGTGTCTGGCTGTATACATGTTTAAATAAATCGGGTCCTCCCTTAAAGAGGGCATGTATTGCTGAACGCAGAGAAAGCCTTTCTTCTCTCAAGCTCCTAGATTCTAGTAATTTGGCCCCTCACTTCTGCCCTCAGGAAATTTCCTCCAATTCAAGGGACAAAATATTTTGTGCTACCTGCAAGTTCCAGGCAGGCTCTGTGGGCAGCCCCACAGAAGAAGAAGAAGAAGAAGAAGAAGAAGAAGAAGAAGAAGAAGAAGAGTTTGGATTTGATATCCCGCTTTATCACTACCCAAAGGAGAATCAAAGCGGCTAACATTCTCCTTTCCCTTCCTTCCCTTCCTCCCCCACAACAAACACTCTGTGAGGTGAGTGGGGAGACTTCAGAGAAGCGTGTCTGGCCCAAGGTCACCCAGCAGCTGCATGTGGAAGAGCGGAGACACGAACCCGGTTCCCCAGATTACGAATCTACCACTCTTAACCACTACACCACAATGGCTCTCAGAGGTTAGAAGGGCATGGGTAATGGTGGCTAAGCTATATACAGTAGGTGGGGAGGAAGGGAGGCTGGAAAGTTAAGAATCATAAAACATTATAACCTTTCAGTGTAGGGTACATTGTTGTATTTGTAGAAAAAAACAAATAGTTCTATTAGAAAATTACACACACATATATAAAAGCACCACCTTGCAGCTCAGTCCTCTACATGTCTACTCAAAATTGAGTCCTATCAAGTTCTCATCCCCTGGATGAGAATTGCAGCCT
The DNA here is from genome assembly GCF_964106645.2 of Podarcis pityusensis. Taxonomy (NCBI): domain Eukaryota; kingdom Metazoa; phylum Chordata; class Lepidosauria; order Squamata; family Lacertidae; genus Podarcis; species Podarcis pityusensis. The sequence goes on along the minus strand of NC_138032.1, from coordinate 82,789,726 downwards.
CAATAGCTGAGATTCATTATATTATACTCCAACTGTAAAGTCTGAGGCTGCATGCCAGACTCCATGACACATTCATAGCTCTGCAGACCACTTTATCCCACTGTTCTGAAATAATATATAGAAATTACTCAAGGTATGGACCTAGGAAGACAGAGCTTGTTATCAACCTTCAGCAAAAGGATGTGCACGCGTGCACACACACACACACACACACACACGTAAAAAGCCTTGGGGGGAATGCTATTTTGCCAGAGCAAAAGTACGGTCAGTGAGGAGATAAATCAAAATGCAGTGAGTAATCTGCTCCCTCTCTGCAAGCTGTAAATCAGGAAGAAAGATGAGGAGGTTCTCAGACTGGTTGTGGCACAAATGCAAGATTACACATTCTGTTCCGTACCAAGAAGAAAGAAAATACCAAAACACAAACACATTGCAAAAATTATTATTAAAATAAACTAATATTAATAATAAACAGTTAATAATATTTTTTAAAAACACCCTCAGCCTGTGGCTTATTAATGAATGCAATGTTTAGAGGAAGTGTCAGCTTAGACACCCTCCAGTTTCAAGAAAATTGACGGGAACACTAGAAATAATAGAAATGTTAATTGTCTCCATTTACTGTTTTGACAGTTGCGGTGATTCTTAGTAGTACTGAAGTTAGCTTCCTAATGTATCTGGATTGCGCATACCACACAACAGACTGTAAGTGTCTACACTATTGTTCAGTCTATCAGGAACCGAATATAGAGTCCTACTACATTATAAGTCTATATTAGGTTCCTACTGGCATAAAGTATCATTATCATCGCTTTCTCCTGTAAAGCATAGCCTTCTGAATTGGTCCATACTTATATGAAATCAGCTTGTTTCTTTTACTTGATCCTCATGTCAGAATGTAAATGCAGGAGGAAAAGATAAAGGTAAAGGGACCCCTGACCATTAGGTCCAGTCGTAGCCAACTTTGGGGTTGAGGCGCTCATCTCGCTCTATAGGCCGAGGGAGCCGGCGTACAGCTTCCAGGTCATGTGGCCAGCATGACTAAGCTGCTTCTGGCGAACCAGAGCAGCGCACGGAAACGCTGTTTACCTTCCCGCCGGAGTGATACCTATTTATCTACTTGCACTTTGACGTGCTTTAGAACTGCTAGGTTGGCAGGAGCAGGGACTGAGCAACAGGAGCTCACCCCGTCGAGGGGGTTTGAACCGCTGACCTTCTGATAGGCAAGTCCTAGGCTCTGTGGTTTAACCCACAGCGCTACCCGCCTCCCTTATGCAGGAGGAAAGCATTCACCAAATGGAAACTTCCCACAGTATGCATCAGGGACAGGGAATCTTTGGCATTCCAGATGTTGTTGCCACATAACATCCCTGAGCACCAGCTATAGTAGACAAAACATGAGAACTGAAGCATCAAACAAGACCCAGGACATGGTATCCATCTTTGGTGCATATATTGCAACTAGCGCTATTCACATATTACTCACACACTGAGCAAGGAGACACATCATATCTTTGTCATGTGGGACGTATTTGTGCGAAGAAAAGGCTAAGGAGTAAACCCTACACAAATCCAGAATGGAGTCAACCTCCTTCTGGCAACTCCTGCAGCCAAGTTGGTGCCAAACACATTGCTCTGCTTTCCTTTGGACCACATCAGTGAGGCTGAGAGGGGGGTCTTGTCCTCTGGGCAGCCCAGGACCTCCATACTGTTAGTTTCTGTTTTGCCACTGTGCAGCTGCTTGGAGTCACAGGACTCTGTTTACATTCCAGAGACCTTCCAGGCTGTTGGAAGTCTCACGGAGGCAGGAGACGGATGTGATGTTTACTGGTTTCCCGTTTCCTTTGTTCTTCAGTTGCTCTCTGCTTTCATAGAGAGAGGATGTCTTTTCTGTCTACGTAGCTTAGAAATAAAACTCTTTGCAATGTAGCCCAAACCTCTCGTCTCTTTCCTGTGCTGGAAACTCTGCTGAATGGAGGAACGTGCCTTGGAGCCTCATCAAAGGCTCAGGTCATTAATTATTTGTCGGAGGCGATTCTGAAGGCTTGGCTGGAAGATGAGCTTTATCAGCTTGGCCGAGTGGAGATTCCTGTGGGATGTAAACACAGGAAAAGTCAATGACAACATTCCTAGAGTGTACATGTTAGAACATGGGGAGGGATGTCTGTCCAGCAAGCAGGTAAACTTCCTGGAACAGACTTCCTCCGCATGTGACCAGAGGTGGGTGTGGCCTCACCTGTGCAGGTAATGATAAAAGCACAGGGAAGGCAGCCATCTCTCTCTCTCTGCCATCACCTTTCGAAGAAGCAGGATGCCCTCTTGGCTCTCAGCCAAGAGATGAGAGGACTATCTTCCTATAAGATAGATTCTGAATGTATTTTACCTTTTCAAGCCTGTCTGCCTTCTGGGATCATATTGTGATACAGAACGTGAGTAAACTCTTTTATACTTTTATAAAGACTGTGTCGTGTCTTGTATTTTAAGAGGGAACAAAGGGGAAGTTACCAGAGTAATTATTATAGAGGTTCTAGCAAACCTGTCCACACGTTACCGTTGCGAACTTAAAGGGGAATGTCTATAAACTCTGCCGATATTTTGGGAACTTGTTAGCACAAGTTGGATTAGGATAGAATCTCACAATATATCCTCTTCTGCACCCCAGAACATTCCCACAATTCCAACACATACACGCTGCCCAGGCTTGTTCCCCGGGAAGGTCACTTCAGTGTTCCTAACCCTGTGGTTTGACTTCACCCCCAGAGATGTACCCCATTGTCTCTTGAAACAGACAGATGCCATCGAAAGGGTCTCATGATTCACTATATGTGTTAGAGCATCTGTTCCAACTCTTCAAATGTACTAACCAACCCCCATTATCATCACCACTTTTAACACACCACAGACCAGAGGTCTGGAAACCATGTCGCTTGGAATAATAAAATTTAAGGTCTTAGATATATAATAAATGTTCATAAGTGTACCAACCAAGCACGTACATAGATCAGCACAGGAAAACCGACCTGAAACCATTTTGACTCCCAAACTGACCAAATGTTTTATCTGCAAAGAGGGTGGGGTTCAGGGAACCTTCCCATTGTCTCAGGAATTGGGAAATCACCATCTCAAAGGGTGACAGATTACCAGGAAAAGCAATCAGATAAGGCATTATCAGATAACCTGGCAGACAGGAAAAACAACACCTTTTCTGTGATGTAGGTATGATGTTTGTGGGGGGTGGTCTTGGGTTACACCACTTCTGTGATATATGTATGATGTATAGAGGGGTGGTCTTGAGCTCCAGGGCAGGGAATTTAAAGTGTCTATATAAGGCCTTGCGCACCATTGTTCGAGGTCCTCTTCCTTTCTGGCGTGTGAGGGGAGCACCCTGTTGCAACAGATCAATAAAGATCAGGCTTTCTAGCTGCCTTGCTTCTCAATATTCTCTGGTTGGCCTCTGTTATTTTCTCCTACCAATAGGGAACCCACGTAAGGACTCTATACGGGCTCTTGGATACCCCATAAGGGGAAAAGGGCATATTTTGTTTACAGCACGTTCCAGATCCGCTTCTATTCTAGAGTGGCAATTGGTCCTGATGCAAAATTTTTTGCATTACACATTCACGCCTTCTGTTCCAAAAGGTGTAATCCTACTCCCCAAATTGTGCAGATTTTTTTCCAGTACGTGAGTCCAGCACCTGCACTGTTATATAAAATCCGTGCTAAACAAAGGCTGTCTTCCCGTTCATTTTTAACGCTCATTTGAAGATACCATTTCAGTGCCCCATGCTGTAAGATTTCCACATCCCTGACTGCTTAACATGCACATTGGAGCTTCCAACTCTGAGCCATATAGATTTGTCTTTGTCTTTTGTGCTAATTATTAGCTGCAGCAGAGCCGTCTCTGTGGGTGAACGCATACAGAAACAAAGGCGGCAAGGTTGTAAAACCTTTTATCTCTATCAGGGCACATTATTTGATAAGGTGCTACGCTAATAGTAACGCATGTCAAATTGTGTTTAGACAGATCACTGTGCTGGGAATTGGAGGGTATATTTGTCTGTAGACACCAGCACCTGGAAGAGTAAAGAGAAATTCATACCAATATCTGTGGCATAATGCAAGTAACAAACCCTCTCAAAGCAGTTATTTTACAAATGGCTGCTACAGAGATAATGAGCTGCTTGCTCCTTTTGCCTCGAAAGCTCACCCTCCCTTTTAGATGTTAAGCAGTTTGGGGCTCTGGTAAGACGCAGAGAAAACAGGAAGCAGAATGCATGAGCGGTGCCAAAAGAACAACAAAAATGCTTACCCAAAGTGCAATGTATGCACATAAACATGACCCTTTTCGTTCTTACCACCCTGTACCAATTTGGTACCATCAGTAAACGTGGCCACCTCATTGTTCACCTGTAACTCCAGGCCATTTATGAAAAAGAACAGATCTCAGTACTGATCCTCAGGGGTTCCCATTTCTTTCATCCCTCCATTGTGAGAACTGTCCGCTTATTCCCAATATCCTGTTCTTTAACTGGTTAGTGATTCAGAAGGGGACCTGTAATCTAGCATGAGATGACTGATAAACTTATTCAGGATTATATGAAGATGGACTTTATTTACTAGGGTATCTAGCACAACATGTCCCTTCTAGCTATATGCTTAGGGACACTCTCAAAGAACTCTGAAAGGAATTCTTCAGGTAGAATTTATCCTTGCAGAAGCCATAATTTCCCCCTTTCTCATTGGATCGCTTTTCAAAAGTTGATGTTGCCTTTTTTGATCCTCCAGTGTGGATGCCTGGATAAGCTACATATTTTTGTTAGAAGGCCATCTATTTCACATTTGAGTTAAAAACTCTTCAGTTAAATGCCACCTGGCCTTAGTGATTCATTCATTTTGAATTTGTCAATAAGGTCTAGAACAGCCTTTCTTGTCACCACTATTTGTCTCAGACCCCCTTCCAGAGAATGTAAGTTCAGGCACAAGAATCTGCTCTATGTCTTCCACAGCGAAGGCATATGCCAATAATTCATTCCGTTTCTCTCCTTTTCCTCCTTTAGCATGCCTTTGACTTCCTTGTCATCCAAAGGTCCAACTGCCTCCCAAGTTGTTTTCCTACTTCTAATGTATTTTGAATACCTTTTTTATTGTTGGTCATAATGTTCTAGCAACGTGTTCCTTGAATTCTTTTTGTGGATCTCTCATTGTTTGCTTGCCAAAGTTTGTTTCATTTTGTTTTAATTTGGACAAGACTTCCATTTTCTAAAGGAAGCCTTCTTTTCTCTCCCAGCTGCCTTGACTCTGCTCATTAATCACAGAGGCACCCTCTTGGCCCTGGGGGTACCTTTCCTTATCTGTGCCGTATATTGTTTCTGGGCTTCTATTATTGTGGTTTTGAATACCTTCCACACAAGAATTCTGGAGGGATTTGGCCCTCTCAACTTTTCCTTTCAACTTCCTTTTACCAATCATCTCCTTTTTGAGAAGTCAAATGTGTCTGTCTCGGCACCTCATTTTCCCACTCTTAAGTTCAGTTCTCCACATTTTGTTTGGGGCTTTAAAAAAAATGCATCCTTGTGAAAATTCACAGCATTTTAGTGTGAATTTATCCACATATACATTTATTTGCATGCAATTTTGCTCCCATGGTGGCCCAGGAATAATGTGTTGAGATCTGACTCCCAGAGTCTCTTGTTTGAGACCCCTAAGATTGAACTCCTGCACACTTGATTAGAATAACTCAAATATTAAAGTGTAGAAGTTAACTTTTGAGCATTTTGACTTTGATTTTTGTTTCAAAAATCTGCTACGATACAAAGTTCCTACTGAAACCCTATCTCTCTCCACACTCCTTCTTGTTAGCTTTAGGATGAAAAACATGAAGTGTAAACAGTGAATCAGAGTGCCAAGTATTATTTCTTCCAGGACGATTACAGAAACTGCACTACCTTTGATGTTAGATCATTTAAATATTTCTTTTCCCCAGTCGCCTTCAGATGATCTCAGAAAGAGGTTTAAGTGAAGTAACATATCTTTAATTCAAAGGAGCCCCAGCACTTCATGAGAGGATATAAATGAGAGCAAACCTGTGAGGGTCCGGCCACAAAGATGGCTTAGGCATGTCATATTTTCCACTCCGTTTCTCTTAAACATGTTTTGCACATTCAACTGCTAAAAATAACTCTTGCAGTAGGCAAGAAGAAGCAGCAAAACCCAGTGCAGGCCAGCTAGCCATTTTTTCACACAAAGGAACAATATTTTATTTCCAGATTTCTGCAAGGTACTACAGCAAGGCATAAAGGAGTAGGCTCAATTATATTAGCACACCCTCGGTATTGCTGAGATTTCTTTGTCATGCCTGTGGCTCATTCTCAGCTCTCACACAAATGCACAGGCACCAACTCATGGAAGTGGGGTTGGAGAAGAATTTTGTTGGGTCTACATTTTTAAGCAAGCTGACCTAATTTGCACCTCCCAGATTAATACATGGATTGGAGTGTGACTGTCCTTCAAATTTCTCACATCTCTGAATTTTACAATATATAGCTCAGATTTCAAAAAATGTACCAAAATGCATAGAAAATTGTGTATTTATGCATTGTGATAAAATATTTGTGTGTTCAGAACCAGAAACCTCCCCCCTAAATAAATTCACACTTCACTCAAATTTTTGGTTTGGTTTTTGGCAGAATTTAGGCCACAACTTTATTGATAACAGAAAGTGACTGGTTGCATAGGCTCTGGTTTGACTAGCTCCCTGCCATGTAGGTAGCGCTGACCCAGGGCACCAGCATAGGTCAGTCAAGGGTGAACACCTGGATAAGCGGAAAGCCAGGAATGGGCTAACTCCGCCATCCAAATGTCCCCCTGGACTCCGGCATGGGCACAACCCCCTCACAGGGGTTGACCAAACCACCGAGTCCCTGGATTCCTTTAGTGGAATACCCTCCACATAGGGATGGCGAGAGCATTCTCCCATCCCTATCACCTGAACCAGAGCCTATCCGCAACCTTACAAGTTGTGACGATTTGCTACACGGCAGGCGAAACCCAATCAGCCAAGTGGGGAAAATTCCTGCCATGCCCCTGTCCCAATGACAGACGACACACAACGGTATAGCAAGGTCAAGCACAACAAGCCCTAAAGCAGGGAGAGGTGGGCGAGTGTTCCAAATGCACGTGCTGAAAGAGGAAGCTCTGGGTCATGTGCATGGGCATAAATAGGTCCCTCGAATCGTTTGAACTGCGTCCCATTGGCCAGATTATACCCAGCTTCGAGGGACCTACCAATCGGGTGTTGTGGCTTATCAATTGTACCCACCCACAACACAGGGTGTCGGTTGTCCAGGTCTCACCCCAATACTGCTAGGATTCGTTATGGTCCCCACTGTGAGGCAACACGACTAGGACACTCAATAGCAGGTAGGTCACTTATCAGTTTTCTAGGCCAGGTGTAACATGATAGTAATGCATTTGTTTTTGTGAGTAGCTACAGTGGAAGAGGTCATATTAACCTCTTTGCTGATAAGGGAGTCCGCTCTACAGCTTTCTTACTGTTGTCCAACTCTACCTGGATTAAACAACACTAAAATGATAGCTCCATACATAGTGACCAGTTGCTGTGAGATGATCCCATGCGATCTTGCATATCAGGCCTGCTAGCACTGCAGAGAGAAGTCCTGAGAGTGATTTATACCATTCACAGCTCTTCTTGTTTCCATCCATTTAATGGTTTGTTCTATCCCAAATGCCGTAATTGGGGCTTCAAGAATCTCTCGTTGTGCCACTGAGCACAGAGAATTCTGAATAGTTTGGAGTAAATCTGCTATTGCTACCTCCTCAGAGAGATGATCTCCTCGTACAGGTCTGAATAAAACTGCTAAAACAGCACATTGATTGTTCATGTGTCTCTGTGGTGCTGGCCCTTGAGATCTTTAATAGGAGGGATCGTGATTGTACTTTTAGCTTGTTTAACTCTATGGGCTAAGAGACTACCAGCTGTTCCCCTAGAGTCCCAGAATGCTTGTTCTGTGTCTCTGTGTAAGAAAATTGTGGTGTTTGTGTCATTTGCTTCCTGTATATCGAGCTCATAGGAGCTTGTATTTCTCATTTGTAGGTTTAGAATGGTTAGAGTGATAAATCCTTATGCCCTCTTTTATTTTTGTCTCTGGCTCAGGGTGTTATTTAACCCTGCCTCTTTTTTTGCATATACGGTGTAAATAAACTGTGCAGTCACACAGCCTACAAGGGTGTCCACAGATTTAATTATTAGGTGGATTGGGCCAAGGTCTGTAAATTTGGGTCTCTGGTCCGATGCTCAACAGCCCCTGCATCATTTAATTTTCTTCTTCAGCTGATGTCATGTAAAACAAATAAACAAAAATTTCAATAATTTTTCCTTCTGCTAAACTTGTAACTTACGGTGCCTTGGAAGGAAATAGCCAAGAAAACAGGAGACAATCCAGGAGTCCATATGAGAAGTTGAGGCATGGTTTGGCCAATGGCAAGTACTTTTAGTCTTGCTTATTTCCAGTAGCAGCCAGTATGGTGGGGCAGAGATGCTCTCCCATCAGCTTACCTGGACGGGATGGGGGTGGGCTAAGGTGGTACCTAGGTCAGGTCTGTATAGAAGCACCGGTGGAGCTTCCACCAAGGCATTCATGCATCCCTGATCTTGCTGCCACTCTGCCCTGCTCCAGCCCCATCCAGGTAAACTGCAGTAGCTCTGCAGCTCTGCCTGCCACCCTGGCTGCTACTGTTATTTTTTTTTTAAAAAAATATTTTTATTATAGATTTATTGGTTTACAAAAATACGTGCATTGGCTCTTTTTCAAGTTGCGTTTTCTACAGATCAGTTTCATTTGTTGTGAGACATTAGTGTTATGTTAGGAAGAAAAGGGAGAAAGAGGGGGAGGGGAATGGTGACTGGGGTGGGGCTGGGTGGCAATGCTTCTATTCTTCTACTTACTGTATGTATGGCGTTTTGCGTCAGCCTCACGTGTGGGTTGTCTTACTGTTCTCTTGTTATATTTCTTTGGTGGTGAAAGAGGTTGAGGGTGGCCTAGGGTGTGATTGGTTGTCTTTGGTAGGCTGTAGTGAGATTTGTTTTTGTGTGTAAGTGGGGTGTGCGTGTGTTTGGATCAGGTTAGCCAGATTGATTTGTATGTTGTCAATGGATCTTGTTGTTGTCTTGTTGGGATGTGTATGTGATAAAGGGGAACCATACTGGGATGAAGGCATCTTCTTCTATTTGTCCCCGTGTCAGTTTCAGTTTATTGGTTAGTTTTTCTAATAAGGCTGTTCCCCATACTATTTGATACCATTGGTCCATACTTACTCCTGACAGGTCTCTCCAATGTGTGGTTATGATGCTTCTGGCTGCTGAAAGTAGGTAGGTTATGAGCTCTTTATAATGAGGGTGGGCATTATTATCTTGGAAGATGTTTAGTTTTAGCTACTGTTAATACTGACTGATACAAAACGTCCCATATGATAGGTGTTAAGCATGCACCTTTGATGTTTTGAGCTGGTATACGTCTAAGATTGTAAATTGTAAATCTACCATGCAGGTTTGTTTGTCAGGTAACTCTGATAAGCTGCATCTTCTTGATAAGCAGATGCTGGATGGCAAATTTGGTACTGCCTACATGTGTGAAATGATCCTATGAATACGAAGTAGGTTAGCAGCAGACAATTCTCTCCCCCTCAAAGGCAGCCAGGCAGAGTCATCATTGTGCACAATGCATACACTTATTACTGCTATTATTACTTTCCACAGAAGTTTTGTTTTCAATACTGCTTCGAACTACAATGCCCAGAATTCTTTTAGGGGAAACTATGAGTAGTTAAGCTGGTATAAAACCAATATAACTTTATCATGCAGATCTGCCTGAAGTCTCTGCTCTCCTTAAAGCACCTAGCTCAAAGAAAGCAGCCTGATCTCCAAAGGATTTTCTTTGACCTAGTCTTAATCAGCATAAGCCTTCAGCCCAGCAGGCAGGTGCCATTATAACGGTTCGTTTACAAGGTAAGTGCGTATGCAATGCGACAAGTCCAGAATTAGTAATGCGAGTCATCTGTCATTTTTATCATTGGACCCTGCAGGGAGGATCTGATTAAATGGATATTCAACTCTTTGCATTAATGTGCACCCAATTTTAATTTGCATTTCATTAACGGCACAAAAACGGCATAATTTTATTATTTGCTGTTCAGAAAGGATCTCTGCCAGCAAGTAGCTGTGCAGAATTTAACTCAAGTACATAAAGTGTAACATTGCCTGGCATTGTTCTCTTTTCTCTTCCTTCCCTTCTACCTCCACTCTAAGCACATTAGGTTCGGCCACTCTTCTAGTTGAGAGACAATGCACTCACTTAGTCTCAGGCTTAACATGCCTCAACACCTTTGTAGCCTCTCAGTAAAATCTTATGCATGAACAAGAGAATATAGCCCATATGTTGATTCATTTAAGAATCCAATTACACAAAGCTTGCATTGGGGTGAGGGTCAGCATTATTGCATAGTAGCTTCTGGACTGAGTAAAGAATTCATTCTGGTCCAGTAAAGAATTCATTCTATTATTTTTCGCATTTATATCATACCCCTCCTTTCAAAGGATTGAGTTTTAGGCTTGGTCTAGACCAGGGTTTCCCAAACTAGTAGTTCACTGTTTTTGGTCTGCAATTCCCATCATCCCTGACCACTAGTTCTGGTAGTTTGGGAGTTTTAGTCCAAAAACATATGGAGACCCAAGTTTGGGAAACACTGGTCTAGACAAAAACAACTCATTATAAGAGCTTAAAAAGAGCACCCTGATGTGTCAGACCAAAGTTCTGCCTGGTCAGTTTTTTCTTTCCAACAGTGACCTGTTAGATGCTTCCAGAAAACCCCAAAGATGTTGTGTTTCCTTTCCTAGTTGCTACCTAGCAACTGGCATGTAGGAGTACTGACTCTGAACGTTTTGTTTAGCTGTCCTGGAAAAACTGTTCATGGACTGCAGCTTAGATGCTCCCTCACATTAAAACATACACAGAGACCTCCTGCAAACAATAAGCTAGGTATTGTGGGGAAATGACTCTAGCCTTGTTTTCTACATATAACAATTTTTTTAAAAAATGTGAGGAGGCATTCCGATACACCATCTCCCACCTGTAATTGGCTGCACAATCAAGAAACAAATTTACCAATCCACTGATCTATTTGTCTAGGCTAGACTTTAGTAAGCTTGAAGTCACTCACACCTTTAAGAAAGAAGTAGTCCCTCTTTCTGTGGTTGATGTGGGCATTAATAATGTCACTTTTGAGGTGCCTGCACACCTGGTCCCACAGAGGATGTGTGTTTCCTATTTTTTCCACTGGTTGCCTTCATTGTACACACCACACTGAGAAACCTTTGCAGCGTTCTTTGTTTACACCGTGATTTCACAGGAGCACAGCAAAGCCACCTAGCTTTTCATTCTCTTTCTTAGGTTGGGAAATGCTTGGAAATTTGTAGCCAATTCTAAGTGCATAAAGTTTCCTCTCAATGCTGGTGGGGAATTTCCTCAGGTTTATGACTACAGTAGTCTATTTGTAGAGGACAGTCCTCTATTTGAGATTCTGGCCAGTCCAAGTCCCGCTTAAAGATTAAGAACCACAAGTTAGCATATGTAAATATTATATTTGTGTCCTGCATGGTCTCTTTTTTGGAGATGCATAGAAGTGGCTACCCTAATTGCAGCAGGGAAAAACAGTCTTATATCCCTGCTTCTCCATGCCTGGTGCAATGCCAATAATCATCAGCTACCTGCCTCTTCCCCCCCTCACATATCTGCATTTTTAAAAACATGCATGTTAAATGCAAAGACACATGTCATGTCACGTCTAGTTTGGTCCTTAGTCAGAATATTCCCTGGATTGGCAACTGGGGCTGTGTATTTAATAAAAGGCCAACAAACTTCAGAGAGCTAAGAGAGCTAGGGGGTTGAAAACCATGACCATCAAACTTGTTTTCCATGTAAAGACTTAGCTTTCAAGGTTATCCCCCCCCCCCCCGGTTTTTACCCATCTGCTTTGAGGTGAACCTTGAATGGGAAGTCTCATGGCGTGTGCTGCCTTATTACACAAAGAAAGTACTCTGGCATCTCACAGCTCTTGAATTATTTAAAATACAGATGACAAAAAGGGAAGGATTAAGAAGATCTGATACACTCTCCAGACTGAAATATCAATTATACACACTTACACTTTTAAAAACTTGTTTGTGAGATTAAGAATTTACTATTGAGCTAAAACATTAATTACAAGGTTCCTCCTGCTTCCCTCCACAAAACTTGCAAGTCCTGATTATATAATCTACCCATCCCACTCCATGTTGCTGAAAGGTTGACAATAGGTGTGCTTCAGAAAGGCGAGGGCAGAAAGGCGAGGGCAGAAAGGCAATATTTAACTGGCAATCTGAACTTCCTCTGTGGTGAGGAACTGTTTTAGTACAACGGCAGCAATTCCTTTCAGTAACTTTTACAGAAAATATTGTTATGGGTTGGGGTTGGTTGATCAAGATGCTGGAAGGAGGTTTGCCAGGCACCGGATCTAGGCCTCTCCATTGATAGGTCCACAGATAGTCTGATGGGCCTTCATGACAGTCAGAAATTAGAAGGGGAAGCCCTTTTCCCCGCCTCTTCCAAATAACACTCTATCTATCTATCTATCATCTATCTATCTACTGTTGCTGTTGTTTTTTAAAATGAAATACAGAATTTTGATGCCCTTTGCCCACAAATTAGCTTTGAACTGAATTGAGAAAAAGAACGACATAGTTGTATTTTAAGCTGGAAATGCCCACACAGCTGGTCACTCCAGTTTGTCTCTCTGTATGGAATGTAGGGTGGCAGCACAATCTTGCCCCTTGCCTCAGGTAGCAAAAAGTTTTGGGCTGACTCTGCCCAAGTCTGAAGAACATTATATCTACAACAGAAGAAGATTACATTCTTGATCTGTGAACCCTGACCTCTAATTACTTGAAAGTTGTCTTTGCCTGTCAAAAGAGGCTTCCATTTTTGCACCTCATCTTCAAAGCACTTTTCGAAGTTCAGATGTGGAACTCTAGTGTTTTGCTGCATCAACAGCTACCCGTGGTCTGAAAAAGGCCCATGGGTGTAGCTGCCTCATGACAGGTTCACTGGGGTTTTAACTGATGTGTGAGAAGCTAAGCACCAGAGATTAATGTGCTTGCTTATTTTGTTTTTAAGGGAAGCCTTTTGCAGATCACCATCTGATAGAGATGATTTGTAGAGTGAAAGAAAAGGACACTCACAAATAGCCTTTGGCCTCCCTGAAATTAAGGTAAGCACAACTAAAACTCTATACCTCTCTCATAAAAAGTTCACTGATTTTTTCTCCTGCTTGATCATTTTTGCATGTAGTCCCCCCACCCATTGGTTGATGAAGAATGGTTAAAAATGAGAATTTTTAGCACACCTCTGTATTATGTAGGCATCATGCACCATGAGTGGTACAAGGAGACAAGTGAGGCTTGCAGGGAAAGTATTTAGGAGCCAACATGCTTTTGTACCTAGTTCCTTTCAAGGGAGATACAAAATGTAAGGCTTCAATGTAGACTTGCTGTTTCTTTATTAATATTGCTTTTCTTATTGGTTTTGTTTCCCCCCTCAGACCAGGGAGATGCTATTGCCTCATTTAATAGCAACTGGACACAAAAACTAGCAGTTTGTATGGGGTGTTAGAAGAGAGGTAGTACCTCTGGTGGGGGACATGTCATGTTGCTTCTGGGGTAGTTTGTCCACCTTTGGTCCCCACCCTGCATTCAGCTCTCACCTGTGGCTCCTAGAAGCTGTCAATGTGTGACAGCAGCCACACCCCAGGAAATGGCTTCAACCAGCTGGGTAAACCTGGTGGAGGTGGTCTGGTGGACAAGAAGGTAGGAAATGAGGGGTAACTGGGGCTCATCAATCCGGGAAGGTAGTCCATCTAGGAGAAGGAGAATTCTGATTCAAAACTTCTGTTTCCTTGTGGGATATCTTTGGGAGAAGAAAAGTCTAAGAAGTGAATCTTACACAAATCTGGAGTGGAGTCCCTAAGAGAGCACCTTCCAGCAACTCCTGGAGCCAAACTTATTGGCTCCACATTAGCTTTCCTTTGGACCACATTAGCGAGGCCAGGGTGGTGGTCTTGTTATCTGGGCAGCCCAGGACCCCCATATACATTGTCCAGGTTTGCACCCCAAAGATATCACTTCAGGTGTTGTGATTCTCCAGTGGTTTGACTTCACCCCTGAAGGTGCATTCCATTGTCTCCTGAGACAAACAAATGTCAACATTCCAGGAAAAGCTTCTCCACCACAACTTCTACCAAGTACAGTGGTACCTCGGGTTACAGATGCTTCAGGTTACAGACTCCGCTAACCCAGAAATAGTACCTCAGGTTAAGAACTTTGCTTCAAGATGAGAACAGAAATCGTGCGGCGGCAGCAGCGGGAGGCCCCATTAGCTAAAGTGGTGCTTCAGGTTAAGAACAGTTTCAGGTTAAGAACGGACCTCCGGAACGAATTAAGTACGTAACCAGAGGTACCACTGTATAAGAGCAAAGTCAGAAAACGATGCAATTGTATGCACAATGCTATCACTCTCCATATGTGTTTCAAGAAATAATTTTGTCTTTGCTGGGATGTGGCATTCAATGTGAACAGTTTTGCTTATGGACTAAAAATAAGGAGGAGGAACTAAACTCAAAGGCTGCGGAGCTGCTGCTGAGCAAATAAGGCCCCTGCTCCCTAATGCTGATCTCTCTCTTCCTCTTTTGAAGACTGTAGTGGCCTTTTCATAATTTTATTCCACAGCAGTGTTTTGTTCATTGGGTAGAAACTGTTGACCTATTAAGTTTCCAATTATTCTCTCTGGGACCGGGAAAAAGAACCCAAGCATGAAAGGAGTATAAATAGACAGTGTTTAGAATTTTAAATTGAACATCAGGACACCAGCTAGAAAAAAGGCTAAGTAAAACTTTCCCCAAACAACGCTGGTGTGGAGACAAATTTCAAGCATTCTTTTAAAGCAGGGTTTGGGAACCTGTGGCCCTCCAGCTCTTGCTGGACTGTGGTTCCCATCATCCCTGATCATTGGTTCTGCTGGCTGGGGCTGATGGATGTTGGAGTTCAATGACATCTGGTGGGCCACAGGTTCCCAGCCTCCGCTTTAAAGATTGGCTGACAGGACAGTCCTGGGAGTAAGCCTATTGAACTCAATATGATTTACATACGAGTGGACACATATAGATTGCTGTCCCACATTTCTGGAGGGTATAGCCTCTCATCAACACACTGAAGAGTGGGAGATTCAGCATGGATAGAAGGAAGTCTTCAAATAGCAGGTAAAGGTAAAGGACCCCTGAATGGTTAAGTCCAGTCAAAAGCAACTATGGGGTTGCGGTGCTCGTCTCGCTTTCAAGATGAGGGAGCCAGTGTTTGTCCACAGACAGCTTTCCGGGTCATGTGGTCAGCATGACTAAACCACTTTTGGTGCAACGGGACCCTGTGACAGAAGCCAGAGTGCACGGAAATGCCATTTACCTTCCCGCCACTGCGGTACCTATTTATCTACTTGCACTGGTGAACTTTAGAACTGCTAGGTTGGCAGGAGCTGGGAGGGGGCAACGGGAGCTCACCTGTCACAGGGATTCGAACTGTCGACTTTCCAACTGGCAATGAATGAGGCTCAGTGGTTTTAGACCAGAGCGCCACCCGCATCCCTTACCTTACCTTCAGATAGCAGCACATTGTTAAACAGTGGAGTTCATTTCTAAAAGTAGCAGTAATGATCACTAGCTTGTACAGCTTTCAAAGGAGATGAGACAAGTTAATGGAAGAAATGGTACCACTGGCTACCAGAATCATAGGCAACATGCCTCTGAGTACCCATTTGTCATGGCAGTCCCTCAGATACTTCTGGGTGTGCACCCAATGAAACAGCTGTTGCAACAGAGAGGCCCTATCCCTGACCTTGGTTTATCTAGCTCCCCTATCTGAGCTGCATGCAAAGACTCCACCTGTGTGTAACTTGCTTTTGATCCAGCTGCCAACTCATCCTCCTCCCCGAGGGAAGAGAAAATGGGACATTCTGGGATCCAGTCAGAAGCACTGATGGCTTCTGTAATTCTGGGATGTCCTGGGAAAATTGGGATGGTTGCAGGGTATGCCTGCGGCATGTTGGTATGAGCTCTTCATGAAGGACCTCAACTCTCATGCAGCAAAATATGTTCATTTAAATGTGAGAGGGAGCATATGGGGTAAGGGCCCATGCGCATCCTGTATAAATCGGTTACATTTAGTGAAATCTGATCTCTTCCCCCTCCCTCTGCTCACTGGCTGCCATGTAGTTAAGGAGGTTGACTTTGACAACATCTGAGAGGGAGAGGCCCTCTAAATGCGGATAAATTTTGCAAGCATTATTTTCAGAACGAAAACACAATCATCTTTCAATAATGACTGCGCTTTAATTGTATTCATAAGGCTCCACCTCTACCCCTCACATCACCAGGAATGCTGCAAAACATAATGAAAGCAAATTACGGTACAAGAAACAATTATGCTTTTGCTTCTTTAAAAACACAGTCAAAAGTTGTTACCCTGTTTATTCCTTTGTTGGCTAATCACAGTGGCCAGAGCAGCCATGCTAATATGGCACTTAGTGTGCTTGCGAATGAGTTATAGCATCATAAATAATGTGAGGTTATCCAAGCCATGTAAAGCAGAAACAAGATTATCATAATCAGTAATTTGCATCATCGTAAGGAGAAAGTTTCCAGGGGACAGATAGATACTGGTATTTAATTACTTAAAAGCCATGAGAGTAAAGGTGTCCCAGACATTTGCATAGTCCCATGTGTTTTGAGAGACTGTGCTCCTTCTCTCTGGGTCTAATCCTACTCTTGTCTGATTGAGGCCAATGAATGGAAGCTCTGTGTGTGGAAGGCAGAAGTAGGCTAGACTAAATTAGGATTTTCTTTTTACTGTATTTTCCCATTCTTCTCTATGGGGATAACTCCAACTCCTCTCAAATTGACTCTCTGATGCTCTCTCTCCCCTCCTCCCAATCATAGCTGTCAACTTACAGATTTGAAAATAAGGGACCAGCAGCCTCGAAAATAAGGGATCAGCAGCCAAAATAAGGGATTTTCTGGGCACAGGTATGTTCAACTTCTGAGCCCCTCCGAGCCAAAGGCAGAAAGCCCAGCCAGCAGCCAAACGAAGCCTCAAGCGGTGGTTCCCACAGCGCAGCAACCCAGCAAAGGGGATGCAGCAAGGAAAACTACCGTCACCTCTCTGCTGGGAAGCGCTGAGCAAAGGTGAGTCCCCAGGCAATGCGGCCGATTTGATCGGCACAAGGCATGCAAGCTCCACCCCCCCGGTCGTTCTTAGACTCCTTATTGGGTGAGCAACGCAGCCAAGCAACACAGTTGGAGCCTCCCTCCTCCCTGGCCGGCAGGGAGGGAGGGAGAGGAGCTGCTTCCTTTGAAACCCGGGAAATTTAAGGGACATCATCAATAAGGGACAGCAGCGGGACATGGCGCTGGGATAAGGGAGTTTCCCGCCAAATAAGGGACAGTTGACAGCTATGCTCCCAATGGTGGCAAGTAGGAGTCAAGGAGGGATTCCACTGCTAACAGAAGTTGGTGCTTTTGCTGCAATTTTTAAATGCCTGCTGAAAACCTCTCTAGTCTGCCAGGCCTATGTAGGCAATTAAGATTGCATCCCCTGCAGTGGTTCACTGATCTTTGTTTTAACTTTTTATGCTCTTATTCTGTGGTTGTTGTTTTTTTAAAAAAAATTACTGTTGCAAACCACTTTGACATGTCTTTTTGATATAGTGGTATATAAATATGTTTAATAATAAAAAAGTGAGAAACCAGTTTCTTTCAAATTAAATGTAGCTTTAAAAAAAAAGTGTGATTGGTATGACATGCATCTTGGCTCTGTCATGCATTGGAGAACAGCAATGCCTGCATTTGAGAGGATGGAAAAGTAAAGAAATATGGTTACGAAAGACCTGCCTAGCGCAGGGTGTAAAATACATCCTCAAGAGAATGGTCAGCAATGTGTAGACTAATCGGTGTGTCCTCTTTCCTTTGTTGGTCTTTCCTATAGTATATAGGAAATATTTTCTTCGCCCAGCACACTGCATGTGGATTGAGTTCGTTGCTCCATTTGCAAAAGAGGACCTACGTTTGTATATGCTTTGTGTCATTTGCATCCCCTTTTGCTGGTGGGTGGAGGACTGAAAAATAAATCAGGGGCCGCAAGCAAGTAATAAGACGTCCAACAGACTGAATGACAGTAGGTACAGCTTTCCCCATAATTATATTGGCGTATTAGAAAAGGCTTGACCTGTTGAATTTCTGCTTGCCCCACAGCTTCATGAGCTGGAAGCTTGTTATTCTACTGTATGTCTTTCATCAGTTGATCTGAAGCTGGCAAATACAAGTATGGTAGATCATATGGTGTGGTGTGCTTAAGGTTGAAAAAGATTCAACTTATACAAGCACCCAAGGTTCAGGTCTCCATGCTTTGAAAAATTCAAGATTAAATAGTCAACATGCAAGTATTCTAAGAGTACTTGTTGTTATTTATTATTTAGACCCCATTAAAACTACAGCAATGTTTCCAGCACAGGCCAATGAACCACCCTTTTCATCCTTTTTCTTTTGAGCAAAGGATTGAACCTTTGACATAAATATACCCACTTAAGTGTTCGTACCAGCAGAAACAACCCACTTTCCAAAATTTCTTTATTTTCCCTGTGTTTGTGGAAAAGCAATTAACCCCCCCACTGTTGCTAATGATGGATTTTATTTGCATTAGCAGGTTTTTTATTATAATGTTTACATAATCAACAAAACCCACTTGTTTTTGCATAAAATTCAACCTTGAGTTAGAAAGAGCACGAACTCTTGTCTTTGCTTCCACCTTTTCCTTTTCGTGGGCCTGCTAATGCCCAGACACCGCTACGCTAAAAAAACCTGGGTTCCTCCATTATTTTCTCTAGGCAACAAACAGGGGAGGCCCAAACCTGACTTCAAATTGAACCAGGCAGCCCTCCATTGCCTTGAATCTAGAGAGAAAATGTTAAAAGTGATGCACGCACCAAGGAAGACCCAAACCCAACTTCACAACGAAGCAGCAAATGGAGAAAAGACTTCATGAGTAATTCTGAGGCCACCTTTTAACACTTCTTTAATAAGTGTGTTGCCCTACATTTCTCTATAGCACCCGTCAATCTCAGCCGTTAATGCACTCATTGGCTTAAACACTGAAAGGGGGGAGCAGACACATCTCTAGCAAAGCAATTTCTTTGAAGGAAGTCTGCCTGCTCGTTTTGCTTTGGAACCTTAGTTTTACAGATGATGATAATAATAATAATAATAATAATAATAATAATAATAATAATATCTTATTTATACCCAACCCATCTGGCTGGGCTTCCCCAGCCACTCTGGGAGGCTTCCAAAAAAATATTAAAATACTGTAATACATCAAACATTAAAAGCTTCCCTAAACAGCGCTGCCTTCAGATGTCTTCTAAAAGTCTGGTAGTTGTTGTTCTCTTTGACATCTGGTGGGAGGGCGTTCCACAGGGAGGGCACCACTACCGAGAAGGCCCTCTGCCTGGTTCCCTGTAACTTGGCTTCTCGCAGTGAGGGAACCGCCAGAAGGCCCTTAGCGCTGGACCTCAGTGTCCGGGTAGAACAATGGGGGTGGAGACACTCCTTCAGATATACTGGACTGAGGCTGTTTAGGGCTTTAAAGGTCAGCACCAACACTTTGAATTGTGCTCGGAAATGTACTGGTGCTAGAAACTTACTTTTTGCTTTTTTAAAAATGAAAGCCCAGAGTCTGGCCCCCTGCTAGTTCAGGGCCTGTTACAGCAGTGACCCCTATTCCCTGTGGGTCAGTTCATCAGTCTTCTAGCAGGTGACACCAGCACAAGGTCGCAAGGACTGGTCTCTCTCCTTCAGGCATGTTGAATCAGCATGAAGTCACAACAGCAGGTCCCTTACCTGGAGGCAGCCTGGATCGGCATGAGATCACAATGGCCAGCCGGCCACACCAGTATGGGGACAAAATGGCCAGCCTTTCTCCTTTAGGCATGTTGAATCAGCATGAAGTCACAATGGCCAGTAGCTCTCCTTTAGGTGGGCCACATCAGCATGAAGTCACAATGGCAGGTCAGCGTGAAGTCACAATGGCAGGTCCCTTACCTTCAGGCAGGTTGTGTATGGTAACAATGACCAGTTTTTCATATTGAAGCAGCGTAGGGGTGGGCGTGGGGATTTCTCTCTCTCATATTGATGGTGGGCACATGTATGAGCATGTGGGCATTGCCTGTCATTGAGATGAGTGGGCCCAGTGGCTGCCAGCATATATCTTGCTGACATGGACCAGAGGTTGTGAGCAGAGGAGCATCGGGCACGCAGAGGTGGAGAGTTGGCAGGCAGCCACTCCAGCTATTACAGGCCTTCTGCTCACACTGAGTATTCCCGTAGTGGCCCGGCACCAAAAGAGGCAGAAATAATGGAAGCGGACGCAGAAACTTTGGAAGTTCCCCAGAAATAACAAGGTAGCAGCCTGTAGAATCTGCCAGGGTGGCAGGTGCAGTTTAAAGACTAGAAGGCTTGGAGTTCTGGCATCAATTCACTGGCTCAGGTGTACAGATGTGGTGCACAGAATTCATTTCCTCCTGTTTGAGGGGGAACTGCAATATTCAGAGCATCGAATGGCTGTCCGTCTGCATGTTCATGTTGGATCATGGAGGAAGGGGGACTGGCTGGCTGGTTGCTTAATGGCCAGCTGCCATTTCTTGAAACTATTACCGAATTGTGCATTTCAGAACTACAGTGCCTCTTCCTGAGAGTCTCTTACCTAGAAATCGGCTCCAACCCCCTCCACATGCCTCCATGTGGATGGGAACAGAGGTGGGCTGGTTTGGGCTGTATTATTAACATGGGAAAGATAAGGAAAAAGGGATTTTTTCTTCCTTTCAGGGATGGAGTGGGAAGGAGAGAAGCACAGCGAGGAATTCACTGGTGGGGGGGGGAGCTCTGGATGGTAGAATAATTTTGTGGAGGAATCAACAGAAGGAGTGTGGATTTGAGACTTAATTTTTGTAACTTGATCTGAGGGAGATTGGTTGAAGGGGAATTGATCTCTGTCAGAATCTGAAAGCCACATTAATGGGTATGTTCTTTCTTTGCAGCAATTTTTTATGGTTTGGTGATTTGGGGCTGAGATCCCACTTCTGTTTGTGTTTAGTTTGTGGCTTTGGGCCACTTCATCTAGTCCAACAGTGGCCAACCAAATACCTCTGAGGAGTTCATAAGCAGAATATGAGGGCAACTGTCTTCCCTTGTGTGTTGTCCCACATGAGCTGTGCCATATTTTTAAGCAAGATAAATATTTTATAAAAAGTGCTCCACACATTTAATTCCTTCATCTATAATGTACAGCATATGTGGTATGGTTCGCTTTCTTGAGGTGTTGTCTCTACATGCTTTCTGACTATAGTGCAGTTGTAGCTTGGATTGTGTTGATCTGTAATAACCCAATGCCATACCCTGCAAGTGTCCTGGAAAAAACGGGGCATTCCGTTTTCTTGTGCGAGAGCATGGCAGCCATTTTGGGTGCTGTGATCTCATGTGCTTTCATGCTGAGATCTCGCCCTGTAAAAAAAGCACACTTTTCAGGGCTGTGATTTTGCGTGGTGCCCCGAAACGTGAGAAAAGGGCATCTTGGGGGTTCTGTGATCTTGCATGGGTGGGAAGACACATTTCCCATTTTTAGGACTCAGGTTGTTGGGGTGAATACAATGCTATGTGTGGATGGCGTCCACTGAGCCTCTTGGGCTTGCCGATCAGAGGGTCGGCGGTTTAATCCCCACAATGGAGTGAGCTCCTGCCGCTCTGTCCCGGCTCCTGCCAACCTAGCAGTTCAAAAGCACACCAGGTCAAGTAGATAAATAGGTACCCCTGTGGCGGGAAGGTAAATGGCATTTCCATGCTCTTTGGTGTCCGTCATGGTGTTCCGTGGTGCCAGAAGTGGTTTAGTCATGCTGGCCACATACGATATGATACGATACAATACAATACAATACAATAATCTTTATTGTCATTGTCCCATACAGAACAAAAAAATTGAAAAAATCTCCATCAGACATTCAGAACCAAGAAGCCTGCTATCCCAGCTATCCTAGCCTGTTTAGCCCCCTAAAAACTCTGATACCCCATAATTAAATGCAATATACTCGCATAGAGTCTACCTTATACTGTGTTTAAAACCAAAATCGCATTTTGAAAGAAACTTTCTCAGGCAGCTCATGACTCGGAAAGCTGTCTGTGGACAAACGCCGGCTTCCTTGGCCTGAAAGCGAGATGAGTGCCACAACCCTATAGTCGCCTTTGACTGCACTAAACCGTCCAGGGGTCCTTTACCTTTTTACCTTACATTGCAGGGGATTTGTGAGCATATGCAATACCTGTACACCTTATGACCCGAGTGGTTTAAAAAAAATGCTCCTTGACATGTGAGGTGTTGTCAGGCTCTGCCTCTGCTAGATACTGCCAGACTCCACTTCTTCACCTGCCAGGCTTAGTTTACTCAACCTCCCCCCTTGCCAGGCACCATTCCTTCTTGAGTGGTCAGGTTCTGTGAGGCTCTACCCCCTTGAACTTTAACCTTTCATGCCAGGTTCTACTGGTGGGAGTAGCTTGGCAGGCTGGGAAGGTTTTGTAGCACCCCAACTTTTGGTGGTGGTGGGGGGGGATGGAACCAGCTATTACTTCCACATACATTGCGATGTGCAGTTCTGCGTAAACCACGATGTTTTTGGGTGGTTCTCTCCTTATAATAATGTATTTTGAAAGCTGTAGCAGAGGGAAAAATGTATTTTGTCCAATATTTGGTATTCCAATTGGGTTGAGAAAAGCATTTCCACAGTTTGGTTGCCAAGGCAACCATGTCCTTCATCTCCATGTGTTCCGCATATGTGTATCACTTTATCTTGCATCTCTCAGAGGCAATATCATGGCATTGCATTTTAGATTTATTTTTTAAAAAAAAGAAGGGGAAAAAGCTCATAAAACCTTTTAACATCTAGAAGACTCATTAAACGATTTTGCTCAAGAGCAGCTTAACTTATTCTTTTTTCCCCAGCTGTATTATGAAGGGGCTGTAAACGCAACTGGGCTCTTCTCAATATCTCTTTGTACCAAAGAGAGCTTGTTGTTGTTTAGAAACGAACAAATCACTGGTGATACCGTTGTGTGCTTAAGCGGAAAGTTATGTAGAATATGTTGATCCATCAATATCTGTACGTGTGTGAGTGTCTCAGATTGCCATATATAATGGGAATGGTATATATGTGTGCATATGTATAATTTTGCTTCTAAATAGGTACTTGCAGGTGGTGAGTGAGAATCAAAAAAGAGGGATAGAAACTTCTTAAAAGTTACTCCCTTAAAAATCCAAAACAAAACAAAAGCTCCCACTGTCAGGCCTAGAATAGAGCTAGATGAAAAATGAGCTGTTTTCCCAAAAACTTTAAAATGATTCAGCTTATTCGAGACTCCACTCCCCGAGTTATGTCTTTGGGAGTGTGTCAGGGTCCAGTTCTCCACCAATCCTCCTGGTTAGCCTTCATAACCTGTGTCCTTTCTACCTAATTACCTTTTCTGCTGGTCTGGCAGTGGTGAAATGAAGGGTGGTGGTTGTCTCTGATGCCTACCACAGCTGTGTGCCTGGAGCGCTTGGGAAATACTGTTGCTAGGGAAATAGCTGTTTTTCCTTGTAAGATTTCTCATTTGAGGCCCCTAGTATGTTATACAGATGACACCAAATTGGGAGGAGTAGTCAATGCCGCAGAAGGCAGAATCGGGATTCAAGGTGACCAAGGAGAACTGGGACCAAACTAACAAAATGAATGTCAATAAGGACAAATGTAAGGTTCTACACTTGAAATGTTGTTGTTGTTTAGTCGTGTCTGACTTTTTGTGACCCCGTGGACCAGAGCACGCCAGGCACTCCTGTCTTCCACTGCCTCCCGCAGTTTGGTCAAACTCAGGCTGGTAGCTTCGAGAACACCATCCAACCATCTCGTCCTCTGTCGTCCCCTTCTCCTTGTGCCCTCCATCTTTCCCAACATCAGGGTCTTTTCCAGGGAGTCTTTTCTTCTCATGAGGTGGCCAAAGTATTGGAGCCTCTGTCCTTCCAGTGAGCACTCAGGGCTGATTTCCTTAAGAATGGATAGGTTTGATCTTCTTGCAGTCCATGGGATAGGTTTGATCTTCTTGCAGTCCATGGGACTCTCAAGAGTCTCCTCCAGCAACATAATTCAAAAGCATCAATTCTTTGGCGATCAGCCTTCTTTATGGTCCAGCTCTTACTTCCATACATCACTACTGGGAAATGGAACTTGAAATGGAAGACCCTATATCAGGGGTGCCCAAACTTTTTCCAAAGAGGGCCAGATTTGATGAAGTTGTTGAGCTTTTTTTTTTTTTACAATTTTACCCCAAAGTTGTTGAGCTTTTCTTAGGATTTTATGGGGGCCGGATTAAATCGAACAGCGGACCAGGTTAGGCCCCCAAAGGGGACGTTGGACATGTCTGCCCTATATAAAGAAGGGGGGCACCTGGCTTGCCAGTGGTACATATGAAAAAGATCTAGAGGTCTTAGTAGACCACAAGCTTAACATGAATAAAAAAATGAAAATAAAAAAGCTAATGCTATTCTAGCCTCTATCAACAAAAGTATAGTGTCCAGTTCAAAGGAAATAATAGTCCCACTCTAGTCTGCCTTGGTCAGAACACATCTGGAGTAAGATGTCCAATTCTGGGCACCACAATTTAAGAAGGATATTGAACCTACACAGAGGAGGGCAACCAAGATGATCAAGGGTCTGGAAACCAAGCCTTAGGAGTGAGTTGAGTATGTTTAGCCTGGTAAAGAGGAGACTGAGAAGAGGTATGATAGCCATCTTCAAATATCTTAAGGGCTGTCACATAGAGGGTGGAGCAAGCTTATTTTCTCCTGCTATGGAGGCTAGGACCTGAACCAATGGATTCAACTTACAAGAATAGAGATTTCAACTAAACTTCAGGAAGAACTTTCTTTTCTTTTTTAAAAAATAATTTTTATTAACAGACCAATCAAATCAAATCAAATCAAATCACATAAATTCCGAATTACAGAGCCTAATTTTAAATTTTTGTTGGGGTACCCATATTTCAAGTTCTGAAAGGGATCCAATCCTCTTGCTGCTGCTGCTTTAGAAGTCCACAAATCTGTCCAAATAATGTTCACAATTCTGTCCAATCCTTTCTTGCTGTTTTCCACATCTCTTCTAGTTGTTTTCATATATTTTTCCTTTCTTTTTGTCTTTGTGGCCTCTGATAGTCTCCATAAGCGGGTTGAAACAAATTTGTATTCCTGTGTGGATTTTTCCGTTCATCCAAGAGTCATATTTCAGACAGCTGCCGTATTTCATTGCTTCCATAAAGAAAAATATTCTTGCTGTCTATTCATTAACCTTTCACAGGTCTGTCCCTCTTTCTCAGTCCTCGAGGAGGTTCTACCAGGAATCCAGTATGAAAACAAAGCTTCCTCCTCCCGATCATGAATCTTTCGACAGGACCTGTCAAAATGGCGACTCCCTTTTTGTTGCTGCGCCATCAAAAGCCCTTGTTCTTTTTCTCGCTCTCACAATCCAAACTTTTGGTAGTAAATCATTTCCACACAGTTTTTAATCATCCTGTTTAGGTCGGTTATGCGACGGTTCTTTTTGAGGAGGGGTTATTGGTTAATCACATAGAAGAAAAGAAAAAAAGTCCCCCCCCCATCCAGTCCCGCTCTGGTATACTGAACCTGGTGTATTTTTTTCATGTTGTATTCCGCTAAATCCAACCCGTCGTTCTCTTCACAGAGGTCACTTCAGTTAGCAGTCTTCACTCCCGTTCTTCACTTGAAATATGTGCATTTGCTTCATTTCCAATTATATATTTCGACCTGATGCAAACCAGTGCGCGATCAGAGACAGCGTCCGGGAGAGCTGGACCCACCCGAGGGCTTTGTGCCTAGAGCCCCCACCCCCTTCTTTCAAATCCGGCGGTGAATTATGGACACAGCAGGCAAGGCAGCGTTCCCCATTCCCTTGGGGCAACGAAGGGAGGCTGCATACTCCCATATCAGCCTCTTAATTACCTCGTGTGGGTTGGAGAGATGTTATTGTCGGCCATCTTCCAATGCGCCCCCTGGCGGCCCCCTCAGGAAGAACTTTCTAATGGTAAGAGGTGTTTGACAGTGGAGTGGTCTCCCTTGGAAGCTTGTGGATGCTCCTTCATTGGAGCTTTTTTTTTTTTTTTAGCAGAGGTTGTATGTCCATCTAACCTGGATGCTTTAGTTGAGATTCCTGGATTGGTGGGGGTTGGACTTAGATGACTCCTTGGGCCCCTCCCAACTCTACGATTCTATTATCTCTTTCTATTTTCTTCCCTATCATTTTTGTTGTCCTAGTGCACTTATTCAGTTCATGGCAGTGGTACATTCTGAGACGCGTTGCTCATTTATATCATAATTCGGAATGTTTCTTCCACTTGAACTTCTGACATGTGTTAATATCTAAAGTTATACAGTGCAGAGGCAGCTGAGGTTGGTAATTCTTGAGCGTGTTGTTCTTGTTCCTATTTCTCATTCCTTCAAGTGACCTCGTTAATTTGCAATGTGGTTTAATGTGATTTTCTCTCCCCATCCTGCACTGCCTTGTTAAAGGGGTGCATGGCCAAGGCAGGGGAATAAACCTAGCATTTGCCCCTTACAATATTTAACTGCTTTTGAAATTTCCTCTAATCAACCACAACTCAAATTGCCGAACGTTATTATATTTAGTTGCTTATGGGATGACAGAAGCCCATCAATGAGCATCACCTTTAAATGTGCAGTGTCAGCCTCTTCTCTGACTCTGAAAATCCTCCCCCCCTCCCACTGTACTAATTTGGTTACTATGCCCCAGCATT
The DNA here is from genome assembly GCF_964106645.2 of Podarcis pityusensis. Lineage (NCBI taxonomy): Eukaryota > Metazoa > Chordata > Lepidosauria > Squamata > Lacertidae > Podarcis > Podarcis pityusensis. The sequence goes on along the minus strand of NC_138032.1, from coordinate 82,762,675 downwards.
AATTAGCAATGAGTGGGATCTGGCTTAGAGTCGAAGGGCCAAGCAATTTGAGAAGCATCAGTTTCCTGCAGTGAAGCAATTAGTTTCTGGAGTTTTGTTTGGTCCTTTTTTTCCCCCTTCCATGAATTCAGTTCGAGTCATATTTCTGCTCAGACATCAATGGCTTAGATGCATAACTGCGAACGAGAATATTTCCTCTCTCCATCAGAAGAATTTATTAGTGTAGCAGCAATCTTGTACCACTGAGTTTATTATTTACTCTGTAAATAATGCCCGTAACTCTCACTGAGGCCAGGTCCGGTCCTTGGATTCTGGCAGCCAGACCCAAGCACTTTCCTCACTGCTTTTCCATTTCTGTCCTCCACTATCTCAGTCTTGTCCCAAAGTTTCAAAATCTTCCAAATAGAAGCAGAAAGATTATGCGAATTAGGGCAAACCATGTGAAATATACTCGGAGTCGTGAGTGGATTTCATGCTCTTTATTCAGCTCATAGTGGTGAGGAGGAATGAAAGTTCCCCCAAAGTATCTGCTTTATATACATTATTTACACAATGGGCTGCACGTGATTGGCTAATTCTGGAATTCTCCTGTAGGCCAATCAGGTTGTGGATTCACTTCCATCTGGAGCTGGGTTGGGTGGCTCCTGCAAACCAATCATACTGCTGCATTGTTCTAGGACCAATCAGACTGCTGCATTTTGGATCCTATTCAACTCAGTATGTAACACCATGATTTTTCTTAGGGGAGAGGAATGTGGTTTTGTTTAAAGCAAAACGTCATTTCCTCCAGGGTGTGCATGCGGTAGGATTATAGCAGGGGTTGGCAATTTTTTTTAGCCACGGGCCTCAGACCTTGTGGTGGGCCAGAGAAGTGGCACTGGGGGGGGGGAGCTGGAGAAGAGGCAAGGGGGGCAAGTAGTCCTCCTCCTCACCCCCCAGCCCCCTTCTTGTGGGTAGGCAGAGCGAGCTCATCCGCTCTGCCCTCTGGCCCACAGGAGCACTAGGGTGGTGGCGGCAGCAGAGGGAAGATGAGCAGCACGAAAGGGCTGGCTCTGGAGAGGGGCTACTTAAAATGGCGCTCAGGCTGCTCAGCCCAGCCCCCTTCCTCCTCTAGGCAGGGCGGGAAGAAGCCAGGAGGAGGGAGGGAGGAGGCGCCACAGCGGTGTGTGTGAGGGGGGGGAATGGAATGGCGCAGAAAAAAAATGGCGCAGCCCGATCGAACAGAATCCCCATTCCGATCCATGGACAGTCCGTGGGCAGGATCCTGAAGGCAACTGATCCTGATCCGGCCCATGGACCTTAGTTTGCTGACCCCTGGATTATAGGGACCTAATAATAGATATGGTATAACTGCTAGCCAAGGGCTCTTGGGCACATTAAGAGTTTCTCTGCTATTACCAGCCTATTTCATAAACAGCTGTGACTAATTAATGTAGTAGTGCTATTAAGGGATATAATGCGGGTTGAGTAGAATAACTTTGCATTTCTGCTCCTTAAGCACACTCTACGTTTGCAAATTAAAGCATTTATGCTGTAGTTGGGTACCATGAATTCCCACTGTGGACTTTCTCACAGGGCATAAAGCAGCCGGCCGTATGTTTTGGGCTACAACTTTTGCCATCCCTGACCGTTGGCTATGCTAGCTGGAGCTGATGAGAGTGGTAGTCCCTCCCAGAGAAGAATGGCAGATCAAGTTGATGGATTATGCTGAAATGGCTAAAATGACTGGAAGAATCAGAAATCAGGAAAACCAAAATTTTTAATAAGGAATGGGGGAAATTGATAACTTATCTTAAAACCATTGTAAGCAGTTAAAATCGTTAGTAGGATTGGAATTTTGGATACAATGTTGAGGTAAAAAATGTGGATTATTATAAAAGATGCAGGAGGAAATGATTAACAATAGGACCCACAAAAGGGAGGAGGGAAGTCCAGGAGATTCTCTGGAATCTTGTTTCTATGTTGTATGTTGGATATGTGACTGCAACATTTTAACCTGAAAACCAAATAAATAAATTTATATGTATGTATATATATATATATATATATATATATATATATATATATGAGTGGTAGTCCCCCAAATTTGGAAGGCACTAAGTTGGGGGAGGCTGGTAGATAGATGCTGCAGAGGATGATGACGTTGTTAAGGTTTTTCTCAGAATTACATGCTAAATGGAGGGGTGGGATCCTGGAATGTACCACTTCAGCTGCTGCTTTAATTTAAAGAGATGCTGACTGGAGTAGGAGTATTACCAACTACAATTCCTCCACTCCCACAACACCACACCTGCGTCCAGCTAGTAACAATCTGATGGATAGATCTGTTTGCAGTTCAGTTCAGTTACTGATCCCTCTATACCATTCTTCTCACAATAGATTTTAGCCCAGCCCAGTGAGGCAACCAGGAGCTCTGGCAGTGTGTTTATTTACAGCCGCTGCAGCTGATCTTATTTATTTATTGCATTTATATCTTGCCTTTCTTGGAAGGACCTCAAGGTGGCATGCATGTTTTTCTCTCACTTCATTTATCCTCACAGCAACCCTGTGAAGGTGGGTTAGGCTGAGAAATAGTGGTTGACGCAAGGTCACCCAGTGAACTTCATAGCTGAGTGGGAAACTGAACTTGGGTTTCTCCAAGTTCACTCCACAGTGGCTCTCTTATTCTTTGGATCACTGTTAGAGTAATATAGGGCATGGGTCATCATCTAGGTACCCATGAAGGCTTCCAGTGGCATCCCTGGGCAGATGCCTCAGCTTTTCAGCTTCCTTCCTTCCTTCCTTCCTTCCTTCCTTCCTTTTTAAAGGTAGTCTCTAGCCCTTCTAGAAAGAAAATGTGCAGGTACCTTCTAAACAATACCTGTGAAATCAGAGTGATGTGGCTAGCTGCTGAAATATACTCAGAGTCGCAAAGTGATTTCATGCTCTTTATTCAGCTCATAGTGGTGAGGAGGAATGAATAAATGTCCCCTCACAGTATCTGCTTTATATACATTATTTACACAATGGGCTGCACATGATTGGCTAATTCTGGAATTCTACTGTAAGCCAATCAGGTTGTGGATTCACTTCTATCTGGAGCAGGATTGGGTGGTTCCTGCCAACCAATCATACTGCTGCATTGTTCTAGGACCAATCAGACTGCTGCATTCTGAATCCTATTGTTCTAGGACCAATCAGACTGCTGCCTTTTGGATCCTATTGTTCTAGGACCAATCAGACTGCTACAGTTTGGATCCTATTCAACTCAGTACATAACACCCCTCCCCTCTAAGTTCCAGTCCTGCCCGGGAGGTCGCATTCATAGTCCTCAAGGTATGCCGGCGGCCTACGTGTGCGTTGTGGCCTGGGGTGTTCCCTGGTCCGGGCTCCGGGTTCTGGCTCGTGTTCCAAGGATGCTGGCTGTGATGCGGCTGTTTGGTCTGGTGCAACCGGCTCGCTCAGTCGTGGTTCTGGTTCCGGTGTCCTTTCGGCCTCACGGGTCCTCTCTGTATTTACTGATTCTGCCTCTCCTGCTGGCCCCTCCTGCTCTATGGGCCTCACTGCCCCGCTGTTCCCTTGGGACTCCTCTGACCTGTCCTCCTCCTGGTTTTCTCCCGGGAATCGTCGCCGTATCTGGTCGCAGTGGCGGCGCCAGCATTGCCCCCCATCCGTTAGCACCTCGTACGACACGGGGCCAGTGACCCTGGTGATTGTGGCGGGTACCCATGCTGGGCCTGCCCCAAAATTCTTTGCGTACACTGGGTCCTGGGCCTCGAAGGTCCGGGGGTTCCTGCCTTCCCCCACCACTACCTCATCCTGAGCTCTATCGGGGTGAAGGCGGTCCAATCTGATTGCAAGGCGCCGACCCATTAGTAGTTCAGCGGGGCTCCGGCCAGTCGTTGAGCTGGGGGTGCTGTGCTGTGCTAGAAGGAATGTGGCAAGGCGGTACTCCCAGTCCCCTTGCGTCATGCGGCGAAGGGTGTCCTTGGTGGTCCGCACCATGCGTTCTGCTTGGCCATTGGTGGCAGGGTGGAACGGCGCCGAACGGATGTGGCGGATGGCGTTCTGCGCTGTGAAGGTTTGGAATTCTCCTGACGTAAATGCAGTCCCGTTGTCTGAGACGAGAGTGTCAGGGAGCCCGTGGGTTGCAAACAGCCTGCGTAGTACCCGGATGGCTGCGGACGTGGAAGTGGACGGTACCAGTGCGACTTCCAGCCATTTGGTGTAGGAGTCCACCACTATGAAGAATGTTTTCCCCTGAAAGGGGCCAGCGAAATCCACATGCAGGCGTGACCATGGTGCTCGGGCGGACTCCCAGGACTGGACTGGGGCCCTTGGGGGATCTGGGCGGGATTCTTGGCAGGCCTGGCAGTGTTTGACCCAGGCCTCTATCTCTCCATCGATCCCCGGCCACCACACATAACTCCTGGCAAGGGCCTTCATTCTTACTACCCCTGGATGTGTCTCGTGTAGGGCTGTGAGGACCCTTTTGCGGAGGGGCTGGGGAACAACGACTCTGCTTCCCCATAACAGGCACCCCTTGTGGGCCGACAGTTCATGTTTGCGGGTTGTGTAGCCGGCGAATTCTGGCCCGGGGCTGCTGCTGGGCCATCCCCTCCACACCCAGTCCAGGACCCGGGAGATGACCCTATCTTTCTTGGAATGGTGTGCAACTTCTTGTGCCTGAATGGGGCGGTCGGGAAGCAGCTCCAGGCTCATAACCTCTTGTGCAGGTGCTGGGTCAGGGCCTGTTTCCGGTAGTGGTAGCCTGCTGAGGGCGTCCGCATGGCCCATCGCCTTCCCAGGTTGGTGAATCAGTGCATACTGGTAGCTGGCAAGGAAAATTGACCACCTGAGGACGCGAGGAGACAGCACTTGGGGGGTCTGCTTTTCGGGGGCAAACAAGCCAAGCAACGGCTTGTGGTCAGTCACCACGGTGAAGGGCCGCCCGTACAAGAAATCATGGAATTTTTTTACTCCCTTTACGATTGCCAGACCCTCCTTGTCGATTTGCGAGTAGTTCCGCTCGGTTGTGTTGAGTGTCTGGGAAAAGTACGCCACCGGTACCTCTCTTCCATCCGGGAGTTGGTGCCCCAGGACAGCTCCAATGCCATAGGGTGAGGCGTCGCATGCTAGCACCACCGGCAGCCTCTCGTCGAAGTGTGCCAAGACCGAGTTTGAGACAAGCAAGTCCTTGACTGCCTGGAATGCGGCCTCCTGGCGCTGGCCCCACACCCAAGGGGCCCGCTTGTCCAGGAGTCTGTGTAGGGGCTCCGCTACCGCCGCCTTGTGGGGAAGGAAGGAATGGTAAAAGTTCAATAGTCCCAAGAAGGCCTGAAGTTCAGTCTTGCTCTTGGGCGCTGGGGCATCACAAATGGCCCGTACCTTGTCCCCAGTCGGGTGGACCCCTTCTGCGTCCACCATAAATCCCAGAAAGTCCACCTGAGGCACTCCTAGTAGACATTTTTCCCGCTTCACCTTGAGACCCGCCGTCTGGAAACGGTGCAGAACGGTGCGGAGGCGGTCCTCAAACTCCTCTGGTGTGGGGCCGGCAATCAACACATCATCGAAGAAGGGGGTGACGCCAGGAATCCCTTTAAGGAGAGAGTCCATTATATTCTGGAATATGCCTGGTGCCACGCTGACACCGAATTGCAGCCGCTTTACCCTGAACGCTCCTCTGTGCGTCACAATCGTCTGTGCCTCTGCTGTGGCCTCATCTACTGGCAGCTGTTGATATGCTTGGGCCAAGTCCAGCTTGCCAAAAATTTTCGACCCAGCCAGGGTGGCAAGGACATGGCTGACCACTGGCACTGGGTATGCGTGGGCCGTGAGGGCCTTGTTTATGGTACATTTGTAGTCTGCGCAGATGCGGACCGAACCATTAGGCTTGACGGGTGTGACGATTGGGGTTTCCCAGGGAGCATTAGGCACCGGCTCCAGCACTCCTTGCTCTACGAGTCGGTCCAATTCCTCGTCTATACGGGGTTTCAAGGCGAACGGGACCCGGCGGGCCTTGAGCCTGACCGGTCGTACTGCGGGGTCAAGCTGTAGCGCAATGGGGGGGCCCGTATACTGTCCCAATTTCCCATCGAAAACCCCTGGAAATTCCTTGCATATGGCGTCCACGTCCACTTGTAAGCTAGTGTGGTTCACCCCGGTGACAGCTAGCCCCAGTGGTCCAAACCATGCCAATCCCAGTAAGCTAATGTAGGGGCCCTTGACCACAAGCAAGTCCAGTTGCCGCGTCCGCCCTCGGTATTGCACCCTGAAGGTCCCCACCCCCATTGTGGGGACCTTACGTTTCTGGAAGTCCCGGAGGGTGAATGGGGCCGGCCTGAGTTTGGGACCCCCAGTGGGACACAGTTTCCTTAAGGTCCTTGCCGAGATTATGGATAGAGTTGAACCCGTGTCAAGCTCCATGCGGCATGGGGCCCCCTCTATCTGTACCTCTACATAAATTTTCTCTACGTTGGGGTGGGGCAACTGGTATACCTGGAAGTCCGTGAGCTCCGTCGAGTTGCCTTGGTGCGTTGGGCCCCGGGACCTGGGGCTCTTGGATTGGTCATCTGATGCCTGGTGTCGGGTGGGCCGAGCCCGACACACCCGGGCGATGTGTCCCGATTTTCTGCACTGCCTGCACTCTGCGTTGCGGAAACGGCAGGTCCTCCTCTCGTGACTCTCCCCGCAGCTTGCGCAGTTCCCTCCTTCTCGTCGAGGCAGCTGTGGTCTGTGCGCTGCTTGAGTGCGCTGCTGTACTCGGTGCACCTCCTCCCTGTCGGATCCTGAGTCGTCGGTGAGGTCTTCATGGTGGACCCTCGGTTGGGATGGCAGGCTCGGCCGTGCCTCTTGGGTCGACCTCTCGGCAGCTTCTGTTGCCAGGGCCTCCTCCAGAGCGACCTGGAACGTTAGGTCCTTCTTAGCGTAGAGGCGTCGTTGCAGCTTCTCATCCTTCAGGCCACCTTTTGGATCCTATTGTTCTAGGACCAATCAGACTGCTACAGTTTGGATCCTATTCAACTCAGTACATAACAGCTGCCTTGTATATTTTTTCTGGTACTGAATAATGCTGCTTGTTGTTATTAGACAGAAATGGTGTGTGAGAGTGAGTGAGTGAGAGAGAGAAAGAGGAAGGAAGGAAGGAAGGAAGGAGAGAGATCTCCATAATCAGGATCAACAAGACCTACCTTACTTGCCATGGTAAATATAAGGCTGTCTCTCTAATTTTGTGTTATGCCATGCCTCCTCCATGGCAGCCATTTTGTGACTGGTGCCCTCAAAACACTCTCAAAATTCAAAATGGTGTCCAATAGTCCCCAAAGGCTGATGTCCTCTGATATAGGGAGAGATGTTTAAGGCAGAGGCAGACAACTGCTGGAAATGGTTTGAGAGAGGCTTCGCTTTCATTTGTCTATTGTCACCTTGGCTCAAGCAGGTTTTGCCATTTTTGAAGTAATGCAAAAAACTTTCTGTCTACTCTAGGTAGGCAGCAATCCCTCTTTCAAAGTCCCTTTCCCATTGCTCTCACAGATAAGGAGACCCCTTCAGATGTTTGTGCTGGGTGGCGTCTGCTTGGTGTGGTCCTGTTTCCCACTCACACATTTCCCTTAACAGAGAGCAGAACACTCAAACAGGTTTTCTGAATAAACTCATCTGTTTCCAAAACTTAATTTTCTCTTGTAAATATAATGCAGCTCCTCTTTGAGTGGAAGGGTCAAAAAGGACCAGCTGGTGTAAACAACTGCAAGTACTGAAAATAATGTGTTACAATAAAGTATTTCATATCCTTTTTTATATCTGGTCGAGATCATCAGAAAGTTCAGTCTGTGGAGATTTGATCTAGCTAAATCAATCTACCAGTTTCTGGAGGCAACCATTTTATTTCGGGTCCGTGATGGGTTTTCTTTGATCTTTTTTCTCATTCATTTGATTAGACACTTGACACCTTTTATCATGAACATATTCCCTATTTTCCATCTGTATTTCAGATGTTGCAGATCAAAGACTGGCAAAATGACAAGAGTGTTTTGATATTCTGAAAACAATTCTGATCTGAAAGAAGGGCTGTATAAGACATTGTAGACAAAGATAGAACGTCCCTTGCAAAACATTTTTACAATGATACTAGAAATAATGGAGGTGGAAGGGTTTGAAATTTGAGGTGAAACTGAATATGAAGAGATACACGACATCAGAAAATAACAGAGCAGTTTGAATTCCTAAGTATGTTTACTTGGAAACCAATCCAATTGAACTTATTTCCAGATAACTGCACTTAGGACTGCAGAACAACGAAAGCTCATCCAGCTTCTGCCAACTGTTGTAAACAAAAATTGCCCTTTTCCTTTATGGGGTCTCCAAGAGCCCATATAGAGTCCTTACGTGGAATTGAAATTGCAGAGTTTTGAGAAACTAAAAAACAAAGTGCGAGACTGGCTTCATTACTATCAGATAATGGAGGCATATAATTTGGATAAGAAAATTGGCTTCCAGGTGGAAAAATCAAAATTGGAAACAGAACTGTTAGAACCCAATACTAAGACTTTGTCAAGAATGTATAACTTGTTGTTGAAATGGAATACTCAGGATGAAACTGTGAAATCTGCTATGATCAAATGGGCACAAGATTTAGGACACAATATCATGTTTGCTGACTGGGAACAGTTGTGGACCACAGGTATGAAATTTACGGCATGTAATGCCCTAAGAGAGAATATTATGAAAATGATATATAGGTGGTACATGACACCAGTCAAGCTTGCAAAAATCTATCATGTGCCCGATAATAAATGTTGGAAATGTAAGGAAAATGAAGGTACTTTTTTTCACCTTTGGTGGACGTGCCCAAAGATTAAGGCTTTCTGGGAAATGATATATAATGAATTGAAAAAGGTATTTAAATATACCTTCTTGAAGAAACCAGAGGCCTTTCTCTTGGGCATAGTCGGCCAATTGGTGCCAAAGAGGGACAGAACATTCTTTATGTATGCCACAACAGCAGCAAGAATTCTTATTGCAAAGTATTGGAAGACACAAGATCTACCCACCTTGGAAGAATGGCAGATGAAAGTGATGGACTATATGGAACTGGCGGAAATGACTGGCAGAATCCGAGACCAGGGAGAAGAGTCGGTGGAAGAAGATTGGAAGAAATTCAAAGATTATTTACAGAAATATTGTAAAATTAATGAATGTTAGAATGATGTTGGATAGAAACTAAGTGGTCTTTAGCTGAAATGTTATAAGGGAAGATGAAAAAAGGGTCTATTATGTAATATGTAAAAATCTAAAATTACAATATTTTTATGATTAATGATTAGGATACTAAAAGAGGGGAGGGATTTGCTGAACAAAATAATTGAACTGGAATACAAAAAAGGGAGGTGCGAGGAGGTCGGGGAAACAAGCAAATAAAAGATAAGTCATGGAAAGACTAATCTGTTTTTTAACTGTTTTTATTTTGTATTTTTATTTTTTATTTTTTATCTGTTTTCTTTTTTCTTTTTTTGCTCATTTTTGTAATATGTTGAAACTTTAATAAATATCTTTTTTTAAAAAAAATATATATATATATAGAGTCCTTACGTGGGTTCCCTATTGGTAGGACAAAATAACAGAGGCCAACCAGAGAATATTGAGAAGCAAAGCAGCTAGTAAGCTTGATCTTTATTGATCTGTTGCAACAGGGTTCTCCCCTCACCCGCAGGAGAGAGGAGGGACCCAGAAAAATAGCGTGCAAGGCCTTATAAAGGCTCTTGAGATTCCAATCCTGTAGATCAAGACCACCCCCAGAAACATCATACATACATCACAGAAAAGGCGGTCTAAAACAGAAATTTGAATATTGTTTTTCTCCTGTTGTTGTTTATCTCCTGTCTGGCAGGTTACTTGATTGGATTGCCTGGGGAGCCTGGCCATTCTTTTGTAGTGATAAATACTTATTTCCTGGGCCAGGTCACAGGCTCACACCCTATTCAAACACAGACATACCCTTAAGACAGGATTTGTGAAGGAAAAGACAACGGGGAGGCTTTTACACTTTGTTTCCCCCCCCAAGTGAATTTTTATTGTTTTTCTTACATATTCTTTTCCAACAAATTGTAATAGCACCATACATTCCCTTTGACTCTGCCGAGTCGTGACCCCCCTCCCTCCCCATAACTGGTATATTTATCCTCTTTCCATCACGCACGTCATTCTCATATTAGTACTATTGTACATTGGAGGTATTATGTCAATCCTGCTAGTGTCTTGACCTCTTTACAATTCTTCTTTAAATATTCAATAAATTTACTCCAGTTATTTTGGTATCTTTGATCTCCCTGGTCCCGGATCCTCCCTGACAGTTTGGCAAGTTCTGCATATTCTGTCAACTTCGCCTGCCACTCCTGAATAGTTGGTATATCTTGTACTTTCCATCTTTGGGCCAGAAGGGTCCTCGCAGCAGCTGTAGCATACATGAACAAATTTTGATCTTCTATTTTAATTTCTGTTCCTATTAAGCCTAATAGACACGCTTCCGGTCTTTTGGGGAAAGTATATCTAAATTTTTTTTGAGTTCATTATAAATTGATTCCCAATTTTTTTTTACCTTATCGCAGGTCCACCACATATGGAAATAGTCCCCATCTGCCTTTTTACATTTCCAACATTTTCTTTCTTTTTTCCTATACATTTTAGCTAATTTTACTGGCGTCAAATGCCATCTATACATCATTTTTAACGAGTTTTCCTTTAAAGCCATGCATCCTGTAAATCTCGAACCCTCCTTCCATAATCTTTTCCACGCATCCAATTCAATGTTATGCCCAATATCAATTGCCCATTTTATCATTGATTCCTTTACTTCTTCGTCTTTTGTATACCATTCTAGCAATAAACTATACATTCTTGATAAAATTTTATCTTTACAGTCTATTAACTCGATTTGGAATTTCGATTTTTTATCTTCGAACCCATTTCTCTTTTTATCTTCCTTTAATAAGTCACTGATCTGGTGGTATTGCAGCCCCCCTGTTAACATCTTTTCAATTTGGTCATATGGTTTGAGCTTTATCCCTTGGTCTGTTTTCCTAGTAATATCCTCATATGTTACTCTTTCCCCTTCCATGTTTACTTTTTTTGTTGTCAACACCTCAATTGGTGATATCCACCACGGTGTCTTTCTTTCCAGGAGGTTTTTATTCTGATCCCATACTTCATATAAAGATTTCCTAATCACATGGTTTAGAAAACCTTTATGTACCTTTACTTTGTTGTACCATAGGTACGAATGCCAACCGTATCTATTGTCGTGGCCCTCTAGATCTAATAGGTCAGTGTTTTCTAAAGTCAGCCAATCTTTTAACCATACCAAGCATGAAGCTTCATAATATAAAGTCAGGTCTGGTAAATCAAAACCTCCTCTCTCTTTCTTATCTACTAGTATCTGCATTTTTATCCTTGGCCTTTCCCCCTGCCAGACAAATTTCGCTAATTTTTTTTGCCAATCCTTAAATTGTCTTATCCCTTTTACCACTGGTATTGCTTGAAATAGAAATAACAATCTAGGTAGTATATTCATTTTTATCACAGAGATTCTGCCTAATAATGACAATTTTAGTCTGCTCCATATATCCATATCTTTCTTAATTTCTTTCCACACCACCTCATAATTGTCCTTGTACAGGTTTATATTTTTTGTTGTCATCCAAATTCCTAAATATTTTATTTTTTTAGCTATCGCAATTCCTGAGTCTACTTGTACTTCTTCCATCTCTTCTTTCTTCAGATTTTTTGCTAGCATTTTCGTCTTGTTTTTGTTGAGTTTAAACCCTGATACCTTCCCAAACTCTTCCATTCTTTTTATTGCCTCTTTCACACTTTGTCTTGGTTCTTCCAACGTTAAGACTAGATCATCTGCGAAGGCTCTTAATTTAAATTCTTTTCGTCCCACCTTAATGCCTCTGACTTCTGATGATTCTCTTAGCTTCTTGTTCAAGACCTCCAGGACTGTAATAAATAGCAAGGGAGACAAAGGACATCCCTGCCTAGTACCTTTAGTTATCTCAAAGTTATCTGATATGTTGTTATTAATTATTAACTTTGCTTTTTGGTCCGAATAGATCGTGTCAATACCTCTCAAAAATTTTCCACCAATTCCTAATTTTCACCAATGCCAAGAAACATTATTGAACGCTTTTTCCGCGTCTATAAACATTAGTACTGCCTGTTTCTCATTTCTGACTTCAAGGTATTCAATTATATTTATCAGGTTTCTTACGTTGTCCCTTAGTTGCCTCCCCGGCAGAAAGCCTGTTTGGTCCTTGTGTATCACCTTATTTAACACCATTTTTAGTCTATTCGCTAGTATATCCGCAAATAGCTTATAGTCGTTATTCAATAACGAAATTGGTCTGAAATTTTTTACATCTAATATATCCACCTCTTTCTTCAGGATCAGTGTAATATAGGCTTCTTTCCAGGTGTTTGGCATCCTTCCTTCTCTTAAGACTTTATTCATTACTTCACTTAGAACAGGTGTCAGGTATTGCGATAGTGTTTTATAATACTTTGCTGAGATACCGTCCGGTCCTGGGGCCTTCCCTATTTTCATTCTTTTTATTGCCTTCGTGACCTCTTGTTCTGTTATCTCCTGGTTAAGCATTCTTTTTTCTTCTTCTGAGATTTGATGCAATTTATGGTCATGGATATACTTTTCTATTCTCTTATTGTCTTCTTTATCTTTCCTATAAAGATCTCTATAGAATCTCTGAAATACTTTTCTAATTTCTTTCGGGTCCTCAATCATTTTATCCCCATCTTTTATTTTACAATTTGTGTTCTGTTTTTGTCTTGCTTTTATTTGCCATGCCAAGAATCTCCCAACTTTGTTGGCCGACTCAAAATTTTTTTGTCTCATGGCTTTTATTTTCCATTCGATCTCCTGTCCCACCACCATGGAGAACTGAGACTGCAACATTTTTATATTTCGTTTTATTATTTCATCTTTAGGTTTTGTTATTAGCTGTTTTTCGTTCTCCATGAGCTGGGACAGGATCTCTTCTTTCTTCTTCTCTCTCCCTCTTTTCTGGAAGCTGTTTTTTTGAATCAGGAAACCCCTTATCACCGCTTTGCTCGCGTCCCAGACTGTTTCAATTGGTGTTTCTTTGTTTAGATTCCATTTAAAATAGTCTGTTATTGTCTCTTTTGCAGTTTCCACTACTCTCTGATCATTAAATAAGCTCTCATTCATTCTCCATCTATGTGTAGAAGGGTCCTTTCCTTTTAATTCCATATATAGCGGATTATGATCTGACAGGGTTCTTGGGAGGGTTTCAATTCTAGTTACTCTCAGTGTTAGAATCCTAGAAACCCAGATCTGATCTTTTCTGCTGAAGCTTTGGTTTGGTTCAGAGTAGAGGCTTTTCCACTTTGACCTTGCAGAGAAAACATTTGCTCAGTTTAGGAATCAAAATGGTTCCAGGTTGGCCTTCCTGTGCTGATCTATGTATTTGCTTGGTTGGTACACTTATGAACATTACCTGTGATGAGTATGAGTTACTCGTGCGTAAACTGGTGCCTCTCTAGGCTAATTTGCCTTGTTAAACCTTTCTGACTGCACAGCCCTTTCTAATCATGACTGTCTCAGTCACTGGCAGAATCCGTCAGTGGGCGTTTCTTGAATCTCTTCCAACATAAGAGTTGTTTGACACCCAGTCTCCTCCTCCTCTCACTGCGCGGGAGCCTTCTGCACAGGGAGGGCGTAGGTAGCGGAGGACCTGTCCCCTCCTCACTGAGTTCCAGTGAAGAGTCCGGGAGCCCTCTCTCCGATTTCCCCATCTGCCCACTTTTGTTCCTGGTGTTGCGCTTAAATGCTTCCCCCTCCACTGAGCTGCTTCTCCCCCTGCTGCTGGGTCCTTCTCCAGCATCATCTAGGAGCCTCCCCTTCGCCTCCCGCTCCGATGTCAGTTCCCTGACATTATCATATATCTAAGACCATAAAATTCCTATCACACAACCAAGCAGTTCGAAAGCACACCAGTGCAAGCAAATAAAGAAGTACCGCTGCAGTGGGAAAGTAAACGATGTTTCCGTATGCTCTGGTTTCCGTCACAGTGTCCCATTGCACCAGAAACAGTTTAGTCATGCTGGCCACATGACCCAGAAAGCTATCTGTGGACAAACACCGGCTCCCTCAGCCTGAAAGCGTAGATGAGTGTCGCACCCCATAGTTGCCTTTGATTGGACTTAACAGTCCAGGGGTACTTTCCTTTTTCCTTTTCTCCTTTTTTCCTTTACTTAGGACTGCAGTCCTAAGTTATGTGGTGTGTTTTTATGTGGGCCAAATTTGGTCCAACAATGAGTCACTTTATATAGATCAGATTTTATTTTTTTTAAAAGCATGGGTAGTCTGCGATGGTACTTGCTGGCCAAGCCAGGCATCCAACTTACATATATTGGTAGGCACACCTGCTATGTCCTACTCGCTTACAGTTGACCCTAATCATGTCTTCTCAGAAGTAAGTCCTAGTTAATTCCTAGTTAAGCAGAGTTAGGACTGCTGCCTTGGGCTCCAACTGCACAATCCATACATTCAATTCTGGTGTACAGATTGTGCAGCTGGAAAGAGATCTCCCAGGTTGATGTGTCGTTAAACTGACATGGCCTTCAGAACATGGAGGTGAGGTGTGATGATAGGCTGGGGAATGCCATTGCAATCACAATCCCCACCACCAACACAGATGTGCGCACGCTTCTTGTACTACGAAAAAGAACGAATTAACTCGGATTACTCTTTTTTTTATATAAAGTTGATTAAATTTAAAATAGTGTATCATGAAACAACACTATGAAAAAGAGCTGTCTTCTACCCTCAATGAAACACGACGGCTGGTGACAAATGAAGACGAGTTATTTCAGAGCTACACCTTTCATTCCACATACCATTCTGTGTTTCACTTTTTTTGGTGATAGAGACCAGCACAGACTTTCCTTATCTCCTTCCTGAAGAAGATGCAAGGTGTAATGTTTCTATACATACACATACACAGACAGCCTTCAATAAAATGTCCCATCTCCCCCCTCACCCCCCTGCACTGCCAGTATCTTCCCTCTCACAAAAAGAAGGTCCTGGAGCTTTTCTGAACTGGAGCAGAGTCTAATTAACTTGGCAGATAAGAGTGAGGTAATCCTCCACATTAGGTCACTTTTCCTATTAGGCATTGAAAGCAGACTATGCCTTCCTTGGTCTTAACTGGGGGAGGGAACAGGGGCAGTGAGAGATAAGCAGAGAGAATACTGTTTCTCATCCTGCCAGCTATGGTTTTGTCTGTATTGAGTACACCAATCTTCAGTCAATCCGAAGCAAGAAGTCAGCAGCAGTTTGAGATGGTGAGATTTTGGGTTTATCTTCTGTTGCTGCATCTGAGGTATTTTCCTACCAGTGATAGTTAGAGGTGGCCCAAGACATTCTGGTTCCAGAGGCAGGAAATGAAATTCTGTAGCGCTAGTATTATCCTATAGAAACAAACAGAATAATTGAACATTTCCTGCATAGGAACAATACTCTACAATCTACCTCACTCTGTCTAATTGTGTTCTTCCTCCTGCTTCTCGCCTTGACTTTTCTACTGCTCTCCCTGCCCAAATAATCTGGTCTCAGACATCATTGTTAGGAGGCTGAACTTCCTTGCTTCCAGGAAACTCACAAATGCACATATTCATTATGACTGCCATCTGCTCTCAGGCCCAGTTCTTACTGAGGCAACGCTTCTGTGGCTGGGTTGTACCACTTCAGACTTTAGGTAGGGGCTTGTATGAGAAAATGCTCCTCAAACATGAACATCCCTTTACATATCTGATCTTGCATTGTGGCCAAAAGTACTGCATCCACGCAGTGGGTTTGAATTGGCTGAGTGAAATCGAAGATGTGGCTATCCCAAAGTTTCTTGAAAACTTTGGCTGAAAGGGTTTTAGACAATGGTGAGAAGCTGAAAAGGTTTGGCTGTTCTAAGAGTTCCAACAAGGCTTTTTGCGTTGGCTGCAAAATGCATTCAAGTGGTGCCCCTCTGTTGGTGTCAGTTCTTTCCTTGGGAATCCAGGACCTACAACTAGAAATACTTGAATAACATTCTGAAACGGCATGAGAAGTGGATAGAAGCAGAACCCGGGTTTCATCTGTTTGTATCCTGTGTTTGTCATTCTCTCAGCCCATGTTCTGCACCAATACACTTGTCTGGAAGAGCATTCAGACCTTTAAATTATACATAGCAGGGATTGAGCTTGGCACCTTCTGAATGCAAAATATTTGCTCTTCCGCTGAGCTACACCCCTCAACACAGAGAGTGTATTAGAGGCATGCATGGAGAGGGAATGGGATCCACGCTGGATGAAGAAATGACAGATCGACATCACTTCCTTAGATTCCTGAGCAGTTGCTGAGGACCGCTTCCCCCAGCAAGGTCCATTGGCACCGCCATGAAGAGCTGCCATACCTGCTCCCTGCACCACTACAGCCATTCAGATCTCTTAGCACTGCTGATTGATTGTGGTGGCATTGCCACTGATGGGGTGTCCCCGCCCAGCTTTTCCTGCGGTTGACACTGGCTGTTTACTGCACTGCATGTTAAGAAACTGACAATTGTGTGAACCTGTTGTTGATCATAGGAAGCCTATCATGCCACCAGTTCAGACAGGAGTGGGGAGTCAGTGCTGGCAGGGACTGATTGGCAGTGGTGCCATGGCAGCAGCTGCAGGGGCACCGAGGGCTCATTTTATGGCCTACTGTGAAACATGGCATTTGCACAACCAAACATTGCAGGGCAGGGGGCCATTTGCAGGTGTTTGGCACCACTTTCGAGTGAATTGGACAATGTCAGCTTTTTGGCAAAACCGTGACACGCGGGTTAGGGTGCCGAGGGCTCATTTTATGGCCTAACATGAAACTTGGGGTTTGCAATTGTTGCAGTGGACAATTTGCAGCTGTTTAGCATCACTTTTGAGTGAATCAGACAATGTCGGTTTTTTCGCGAAATTGTGATCCCATGGGTTAGGGTGCTGAAGGATCATTTTATGGCCTATCATGAAACATTGCGCTTTCATCGCCAAACGTTGCAGGAGCAAATTTGTAGGGGTTTGGCACCACTTTCAAGTGAATCAGACAACGTCAAGTTTTGGGGCGAAACTGTGACCGATCAGTGATCATTTGTGATGGAGGTGCACAGAGAGAAGAAACACCGTGGGGCATCTGCAGCAGTACAACTGGACGCCTTCAACTGCCCCACCTGCAGCAAAACATGTCTCTCCCATTGCATTGCCAAAATAAACCTGAAACGGCCTTGAAGCATGGCCTTGAAGTACATCCCTGAGGCACACCTAAAACATCTGCTTAGCAATGAGAATTCTCCCCAGCACCATGTGTCTTTATCAGGGCATGAGGTGGAGTGTTTGGTAGTCAGAGTTGGTCAGTGTGGCTGTCAGAATATCTGAAAGTCTGTGAGCCTGGCTCTCTGGCTGGATGGCTGAAGGGAACAGAGACCTGTATATAGTTCTGTTTCTTATTTTATATGTAGACCAGGAGTGTTATGAAGCTTGTAGGGTAAACAGTGAAGAATGTAAGAGAAGAACTGGATGGGTGAGGTGGTTATTCCTGTCATGGGAATGCAACAAAAAAGTGCTGGGCTGCTGCTTTTGTGAAGATGCAGGAAGACTTTCTGAGTAACTCTGCTGAGGTGAAAAAAAGGAATCCCGAGAGTTGGTGCTCATGTACTAACGTCTCCTGTACAGTGGTACCTCGGGTTACAGATGCTTCAGGTTACAGACACTTCAGGTTACAGACTCCGCTAACCCAGAAATAGTACCTCAGGTTAAGAACTTTGCTTCAGGATGAGAACAGAAATCGGCACAGTGGCAACGGGAGGCCCCATTAGCTAAAGTGGTACCTCAGGTTAAGAACAGTTTCAGGTTAAGAACAGACCTCTGGAACGAATTAAGTTCTTAACCCGAGGTACCACTGTATTGGTCTCTACAACACAACACAACACAACACAACACAAAACACAACACAAAGCCGGCATTGTAACTCTCCATCGGTTTGACCTGCAAAGGTGCACTCCTCCATTGTCTCCCGAGACAGACAGATGCCAGTCATTCTCTACTCAAGTCTTGTGCCAGCTCTGGGCAGCTCCCTTAAGGGCCACAAATGCAGCTTCAGGGAAGATTCAAACCATGGACTCAAGGCAACTCTCTCAAAACTGCAGCCCAACGGTAAAGCATAGCTTATCTTGCCCTCTGTCTCCACTGCCCTGGGTACTATTTTCTATTACTTCTGTCACCGCTGTGCTGCCGCCCCTCGTTCAGAAGCGTGTATATTCATTTCTGAAGGCTGAAAACAACAAAACCTAAGCTGAAAGCAGCACCTGCTCCTACCAGATGGCAAGTTAGTAGCGGCTTTATCAGATGCGGATGGTGTGCTGGTGTTCTGTACAGGCAGGGTGAAGGGATTATTGTCTCCGCTCCCAACCTCCTCCTTTCAGCTCAAGTGTCACACAGAGGTTCAGCTGCTTGCTAAGTGGACACAAAGCTCATCAAAGTGTCAGGTGTTTTCCCTTGTGGAGGGAAAACCAGCGCAAAGGCCACCTCCTCTGTCTGGTTTCTTCAAGCTGCATGCATATGAAATGTTAATGGTACGGAGACCGTGCCCAACAGTATGCAAACCAGTGCAGGAAATCAGTGCTGGGACATTTTCTCCTTTAGCCTGAGATTTTTATTCCTTTGTGTTCCCATATGGTTTGGAATGGCTTGAATCTTTTTAGGAGCTTAGCAGAGGCCACCGTTTTCAGAAAACATTGCATGAACGGAAATATTTCTGTATTTTTCCGTGTATAAGATGAGGCTTTTTATTTTTAAAAAATGCTTAAAAATGGGGATCGTCTTATACACGGATATTTCTTAGGGGGGCCAGGCGATTGGTGGCAGCCACAAGCATAGATTGTTGCTGGCGATTGGGCTGGTGATTGGTGGCTGCGGCAAGGCCTGCTGTTGATTGGCTGCTGCGGCAATTGGGCGGGCAATTGGCGGCGGCTGGCAGTGAGCAAGTTGATGATTGTTGGCTTTGTTGAGGCGTACGATTGGCAGTGTTGGTCAGGCGGTTGAGCAATTGTCAGCAATCCCCCCCAAAAGCTGAACAACTCTGGGCAATCTCCCCCCATTTCCTTAATAAGGTGTCCAAAAAATTGGGGTTGTCATACACGCGGTCGTGCTATACAGTGGTACCTCAGGTTACATACGCTTCATGTTACATACGCTTCAGGTTACAGACTCCGCTAACCCAGAAATAGTGCTTCAGGTTAAGAACTTTGCTTCAGTATGAGAACAGAAATCGTGCAGTGGTGGTGCAGCGGCAGTGGGAGGCCCCATTAGCTAAAGTGGTGCTTCAGGTTAAGAACAGTTTCAGGTTAAGAAAGGACCTCCGGAACAAATTAAGTACGTAACCAGAGATACCACTGTACACGAAAAATACCCTGCTCTTTCCTTCTTATGTCACGATGCACACAAACTCTTACACAGTAGTACATATCTTTGACTTGTAGTCTTCAGCCTTTTCAAACCTTTTAACCCCAATCTGCAACATCTAATATGCTTTATTTATTTGTTTTGCTGCACACACATCTTATATTTCTCTTTTTTTCCTTTCCAGTGTAATCTGGGAGAAAAACTTCAGAGCTGGTGGATTCTGGTAGTCCTTTGTAATATATAGTGCCTTGTGCGAGGCCAACATTTGGTGCCCCCAAATGGCATACCCTCCAACATTTCTCCAATGAAATTAGGGATGTCCTACTCCATTTTAATTTTTATTCCCCGTCTGACTGGGTTGCCCCCCGTCACTCCAGGTGGGATTCAACATATATAAAAACATAATAAAACATCAGACATTTAAAAAATTTCCCTATACCCTCCAACATTTCTCTGATGAAAATAGGGATGTCCTAAGGAAAAGTGGGACATTCCAGGATCAAATCAGAAACCAGAATGGCTTCTGTAAATCCTGGACTGGACTGTCCCAGGAAAATAGGGATGCCTGGAAGGTCTGAAATGGATCTTCTCAATTATGGATCTTCTCAATTTTGCACCCCCTCAGCTTGGTACCCTTTGTGGGGTAGCCACCCGTTCAACCCTATATCTGGTGCTGCTCAGCATCTCCTTCAGGGTATTCCATACCTGGAAGTTGCAGGGGGGAAGCAGAGAGCATTGCAGTGGCTTGGAGTCAGCCACCATGGCTTCCCACCATTCAAAGCCCTTCTTTAAAAAGAACTTTTCACCAGCAACTTCATTTAAAGGTAAGTTAATCTTTCTCTTTGGAGTCAAATTCCACAGAGTCTAATTCCATTTGCAGCAAGGAGCAATGGCAAATCATGGCTCAGGTAAGGATATGTTTATGTTTACAAACATCTAAAATCTGTAAGGTGTGAAGTGTTCCATACTTAGAATGGTGGGGGGCACGTACTTATGAGGTACAGTGTATGAAAAAGCAAATAATTGGGGAAAGGGGTAGAGAGAGGGTAAACACATTTGAAGGTCACTGCTACGAAGAGGAATAACGTCATTCCTCTTCAGACACACTTCAGAATGAAAAGAGTACTGTAACTTTTTAAATGAAATAAAATAAAGATTATGTTGCTGGTTTCATAGCAGTTAAAATACATATATTCTATTCATTCCCTTGCCACCCTCGGGGAATTCTATAAACTTACAAAACTCAGAGTGAAATGACCTCATGGTGATCTCATTTTTCTCCCTCTCTGCATGAGGTTATGAAGTTTCTAATCCAGCCTTTTATCTCGTATCCACAATTAGAATGTCAAGATTGAGCACCCTTTATCTCCAGGGTGACAGAGACGGAGAAACTTCAAAAGGGGACAGTTTTGCCAGCATCTAAAGACTCTTCTTAATTATTATATCCTTCCGGAAGAAAAGTGAAATAAAAGGGGAAGGAAAATGATATTTTCTTTTGACAACCCTGTAAAAATATCAATGACCAACTTGCACATTCTAAACTACTTGAGGAATGCATTTAACTGAGATCAAGACCCTTTCCCTCCTAGTATCAGTTAACATAATAGTAATGTTTAAGCAAAAGTATCTTATTGCAATATTGGTCTGCTGGGCTGGTTAAATTGCTGAAAGGAATTAAAACCAGAAAACAGTGTTTTGCAAGATTTATGTTCTTGTAACTCAAATTTTGATTACCCAAATGATAGTTTATTTGTACTAGTCAAACAGCTTGGCAAGTGTTGGGCTAATCAATAAGAATAAAGGTCTGGTATAGAGATGCAGCAAAATTGTGAGGTAGAATCCTGAGTTGGTAAGAATGGACTAGAGAGCTTCACGCTGCAAATGGGTGACCATGTTTATGAATGCTCCCCCATGTAAAAAGAAGAAGCTCATTGCAAGTTAACAAGATTAGTCAAATGGAGAAAAATATTCTAGTCCAACATGATCTCTATTGTTCTACGTAAGAGGACTTGTAAAAGGTAAATGGTAAAGGCAAAGGACCCCTGAATGGTTAAGTTCAGTCAAAGGTGACTATGGGGTTGTGGCGCTCATCTCGCTTTCAGGATGAGGGAGCTGGCATTTGTCCACAGACAGCTTTCCGGGTTATGTGGCCAGCATGACTCAACCACTTCCAGCGCAATGGAGCACCGTGACAGAAACCAGAGCGCATGGAAACGCCATTTACCTTCCCGCCGCAGCGGTAGAAGAAGAAGAAGAAGAGTTTGGATTTGATATCCCGCCATTCACTCCCTTTAAGGAATCTCAAAGCGGCTAACATTCTCCTTTCCCTTCCTCCCCCACAACAAACACCCTGTGAGGTGAGTGGGGCTGAGAGACTTCAAAAAAGTGTGACTAGCCCAAGGTCACCCAGCAGCTGCATGTGGAGGAGTGGTACCTATTTATCTACTTGAGTTGGTATGCTTTTGAACTGCTAGGTTGGCAGGAGCTGCGATAGAGGAACAGGAGCTTGCCCCATTTCGGGGATTCAAACCGCTGACCTTCTGATAGGCAAGCCCAAGAGACTCAGTGGTTTAGACCACAAGGACTTGTACACATAGGTGAACATATAAAAATGTGACGCACCCTTGTACTTTGAAGTGATACAAGCCTTACTTGCACTCAATTTCTTGCTCATTCTCGTACTTCTGCATAGAAGTTTCTACCCTGGAGGGTAAGGAATAGAATAGCATCCACTGTTCTCTTAGGCTAGATGGGTATATTTGGTTAACTGGATATATTGGGT
>NC_138032.1:82588466-82740217 GCF_964106645.2 Podarcis pityusensis | reverse complement strand
AGTCAAGTGTAGCTTTCCCATATTCTCAACACAGATGACTCCTCTCCCAAAACTCCCATGTCCCTGAAGATCCCACTTTCACTAACATACCAGTCCCAGAGGCAGCAGAAGACATTGCAGTCCTGGCAGAGCATCCACAGGGCCTTGAACAAACACCTCCCTGCTGGACTGTTTCAGACCTCAGTAGGATCTGGAGTGGGCTATTGCTAGAGTAATGTTTGAGGTTACTGGCTTGGTGATAATCACTCCTCCTTTTGGTAGCAAATTCCCATAATTTAACTTAGATGAAAATTGTAGATCATATGTAGCGTCAGGATAAATCTCATAGGCCAGAGACAGAACCACAGTGGGCTATAGAGTGTCAGAGTGAAGCCAGGGCAGTGTCTACTAGATTATATGAGTGGAATCTGATGGACTATGGTTTAGAAACTGGTTGGGCCATGGAGTCTTGGCATAACTTTTGCCAGGAGTCATTTTGAAACTGAAATGGGCACTCAGAGAACCAAAGCACACAATCCCATATTGTCACAATCAGTATCACTGGTATAAAAATACAGATAGAATCAGGAGTGTCAAGATAAGATGTACGCTAGGTGAATCAGTTCTCAAAATATGTTTGATTATGCAGCATTGTTGCAGGGAAGAACACAGCAGAACGGTGGTCAACTCACCTGCTACATATGAAAACTTATTCTTATTAATTTAAACTTATTAATTAAAAGGATTTCTACCCCACCTTTCCTTGAAAGTTCAGGGTGACCAGTTCAAATACCACACCGCACAATGTTACATGTTACCATAATGTCTCCCTACATTAGTGATGAATCCAATCCATTGTTTGATGGATGACATTTGCAGGAGAAGAATTTGAATTTGATATCCCGCTTTATCACTACCCAAAGGAGTCTCAAAGCAGCTAACATTCTCTTTTCTCTTCCTCCCCCACAACAAACACTCTGTGAGGCGAGTAGGGCTGAGAGACTTCAAAGAAGTGTGACTAGCCCAAGGTCACCCAGCAGCTGCATGTGGAGGAGCGGAGATGCGAACCCGGTTCACCAGATTACGAGTCCAAATGGTTGAACATAGATAATGGTTGATAGAAAATGTGTGATGATGGTGAACTCCTCCTTGGCTTTCCATTCTTTTTTTTTTGTGATTACAAAATTATCAGATATGAAAATATATGAGCATTCTGAATGAACCTCGTGTCTTTCTGAGTGTTTGCAAGGGATTAAAAAAAATAAATTTAAAAAAGCAAGTAATGCCTCATTTACTTGTGATCCCTGATTAGGTGAGAATGGGAACACCCATGCAACTAAAGGAGAAACAAAATGCGGGGGAAATGCACAAAATCAGCAGCATCCAAATGAAAAATGGCACTGAACATGATGTATATGTGAAAATTTTGCTTGAAGTTTTTGCACCACTGAATCCCAGATCCAAACTGGAGAACATTTGACACATCTCTAGGGAGAGAGAAAAACCATCCATCTCCAGCCTTTCTTGTCTTTCCCCGCAGTGCTCTAGGTCATGATCAGTGCTGCACATAATAATAATAATAATAATAATAATAATAATAGTTTATTTATACCCCGCCCTCTGGCTGGGTTTCCCCAGCCACTCTGGGCAGCTCCTAACAGAATATTAAAAATATGATAAAATTTCAAACATGAAAAACTTCCCTAAACAGGACTGCCTTCAGAATGGCCCTTACCCCATTAAGTTAACTGCAGAGTGGTACCTCTGGATGCGAATGGGATCTGTTCCGGAGCCCCATTCACATCCTGAAGCGAACGCAACCCGCATCTGCACGTGCGTGGGTCGCGATTCACCGCTTCCACGCATGCGCGTGATGTCATTTGGAGCGTCTGCACATGCGCAAGCGGCGAAACCCAGAAGTAACGTGCTCTGTTACTTCCAGGTCGCCGCGGAGCGCAACCCGAAAATATTCATCCCGAAGCATATTTAACCCGAGGTACGACTGCACAAGAGGAGAGGTTCCCCACCAGAAATCTTGTTCTTGCTGACTTTGAGAAGAATGTTTCTTGCTGTATAGTATGAGCCCACAATCTTGCAAAAAAATCAGCAACCTGCCTTCTTCTGTGTTCTTTGGCTGAAGATTGTAACACTTTCTGGCTTTATCAACAAAATTGATAATGGTAGCCATTTTTAAAAGAAAAGAAAAAGAAAAGAAGCACGTTAGAATATTAAACTCATCTGCTTCATCTCCTTGGCATAGAAAAGTGAGGGCCGCAACCTCGCATTCTATTACAATAACCTTGTACTGTAAGATAGAAAATCTCTGGCCCAACCTTGGCACCACAAAAGCACTTGCCTTGGAACGGAATAGAATGCCAAATGTTTAAGCACACTCCCCAACAGTAATTACTCTTACCTAGCAGAAGAGATTGACAACATCATTCTTTAAATGTGTCACCCTAGAAGCCTTTTATTCTATGAACCATTGGGGAAGGGAGGGTAGGAGGCCATGGTTTAATTGCAGGCATTTTCACTGTTGCACACAAAATCCTTGGATGTGGATGGATATGAATAATGCCATGGATGACAACCGAACGCTATAGGAAGGGGAATGAAACTCTAATCAGAATCTTTATTAAGGCATATTCACACATGGGTGTGCACCTTTAAACTTTAATAACTTCCTCAGGCCAATGGTCCGTCTAGCTGAGTATTATCTACCCTGCCTGGTAGCAGTTCTATTGGGCTTTAGGATCTTGTCCTGCTGCCTGAGATCCTCTTACAGGGTGACACCATGGCGGCGCGGGGAAAAGTGGGTATATGAAAAGGATAATTCCCTGGATGCCAAGATCCAAGTTTTGAGCAAGTACAGTGATACCTCGGGTTACAGACGCTTCAGGTTACAGACTACGCTAACCCAGAAATAGTACCTCAGGTTAAGAACTTTGCTTCAGGATGAGAACAGAAATCACACGTGGCGGCACGGCAACAGCGGGAGGCCCCATTAGCTAAAGTGGTACCTCAGGTTAAGAATGGACCCCCAGAACAAATTAAGTTCTTAACCTGAGGTACCACTGTACTCATTGGTGAGAGAACCCCAGCATCAATTTGAAATTGCAAAGTAAAGCAAAGTAAAGCATGGAAATATAGGCTGTTTGCTGGCAACTATTTTTTAAATAAAATATTTCTAAGAATATTATGACCAACATTATGAAATACGATCTCCATCAAAGCATGACCTAGAAAACCTAGAAAATAAGAAGAGTTTGGATTTGATATCCGACTTTATCACTACCCAAAGGAGTCTCAAAGCGGCTAACAATCTCCTTTCCCTTCCTCCCCCACAACAAACACTCTGTGAGGTGAGTGGGGCTGAGAGACTTCAGAGAAGTTTGACTACCCCAAGGTCACACAGCAGCTGCATGTGGAGGTGCGGAGACGCGAACCGGATTCCCCAGATTACGAGTCCACCGCTCTGAACCACTACACCACACTGGCTCACAAAGAAACAATGGAAGCAAACAATGTTACAAACGTGTTTTCTGTGGTCATAATGACTTCAAGTTGTTCATGTCCGAAGGTTCTCAGAGAAGAACCTTCAAAGCATCAAAATAGATAAGTGAGCATAAAGCCAAAGAATATTGCCAAATTTGCTGTGCTTCAGCTGTCTGGAGAATGTAGCGTGTGCTGTAAAAGTAATAAAAGGATTGGCGGCTCCCATTTTGAGCCCTCCTAGTTAAATACTTGTCCCATCTGTAGTCAAAATTGTTCAAGAAGAGATAAAAGTTTCACCTCAGCCAAACACACAGGTAATATTTAACCACCTTATTTTCTACTCATGAACAAATATGATGGAATCTAAGCTTCACCAGAATTAGGCAATGCAAGTATTGTTGACCTAACAATCTGTAGATATGACGTAAGAGCTAACTGCCATGTTGCAAGCTTGGATGTTGCATTAAGGTGTCTGAATTAAGGGTACAATGGTGAGGTTTTCACCATGTACTTATTTAGTCACCTTTCAGGTGTCATGAGCCAAGGCCACTTCCACTATGGGTGGCCCTGTCAGGATGCTTACAGGAAAGAGGATTTTGGTAAAACACAAAATGTGAACACATCCTTTGTCCACCTGTAGCAGTGAGCTGAAATTCTTCTCTGCAAAAAAATAAAAAAATAAAAGCCTTGGAGCAATTTTGTCATTTAGTTCTGACCTTTTCAGATACACAGCTAAGCAGTAAGGAAATTGGGTTTCCTGTCAGCTCCCACTATCTACTGTTTCTCTCTGTTTCTTGTGGTCAATACTTGGCTCTTCTTTACAGCTTTTTTCTGGGGATATTGTTGTTTCAGTTAGACCATAAAGACCCTCACCTGTCACTGCCAACGTGTTTCCTAGCAGAAATAGATTAGCTCCAAATGACAGGAAGTTCAGCTTTAATGTCTGGATCCTTACAGAAAAGTAGCGCCGTGTGATCTGTGGTTTAGCTTCCCTGCGCTGTCGATATGTCCTTCTTTTGAGGCTCTGTTCTTCGCAAGCCACTTTAAATGTGGAGACAGGGCAGAAAGTCTCCATTTTGGAGGGACCTTGTTTCTGCTTTCCTGTAGAATAACTGTGGATAGACGAGGGCAGGCGCTGTGCAAAAGAGAACGGCAGAGAAAATATTAGAAGTGAAAAAGATCAATTAAGCACATCAGCCCAATTTGCAAAATTGATTAAATTAGAAGGAGGGTGGGGAGAAATCTTGAGGCCCAGAGGGGATACCATTTATCAGGGTTGTTTTACAGGATATTGAACAATGGTGGGACTGGTCCCTTTTGTTAATTGGCAAAGTTCTAAGGTGGAGGGATGCTGCCCTGCGATTTTCTGCACATTCGGTGGAGGGGATATGCTTCAAAGCGAGTTATTTGTCTTATTCCAAGGAAGATTGACACTGCTGTAAGGTTTAAACAGGATCCTTTGAGAGCCAGTGTGGTGTAGTGGTGAGAGCAGTGGACTTGTAATCTGGGGAACCGGGTTCACGTCTCCGCTCCTACACATGCAGCTGCTGGGTGATCTTGGGCTAGTCACACTTCTCTGAAGTCTCTCAGCCCCACTCACCTCACAGAGTGTTTGTTGTGGGGGAGGAAGGGAAAGGAGAATGTTAGCCGCTTTGAGACTCCTTTGGGTAGTGATAAAACAGGATATCAAATCCAAACTCTTCTTCTTCTTCTTCCTTTGCTTAGCATGACCAGCCATTCCATGTTACAACAGAACAAGCAAGGCAGGGGAAATTGATACTTAAACACACAACCAGGGGTGGCCTCAGGTGGAGCCCTGTGCTCTGCGCCCCCTGCAGTTGTGGATTCTGGTGAGATCTCATGAGATCTTATCGGAACTTGGACACTGAGTTTGCCATTTCTCCTTGCTTCTCTGGCGTCAGTGGTGTCTACAGTTTTGTCCCTTGGATTCTGCTGCCTGAGGCGGCTGCCTCAGTTTACCTCATGGATCAGCTGGCCCTGCTTACGACTCAGGAAGGCCACTTCCTGAGGGTGCTCTCCCCACACCACACACCCAGATACATCAACCCTTTAGTAGACTTTTCTTCTCAATGCAGTGGGCATTAATTAAATACTGTTGCCCATTCCAGCATCCCTTCTCAACAGACATACTGTATGAATTAACCCCCTAGGCTAATTTTACTTAATAGTTTATTATTATTTTTTGTATATATATATTTAACATTTTCTGTTTTACAATTGGTATTGATTGGAATGAAAACAGCAACCTGGGCAGTAGGTTCATTTTGATAACTGAGATTCTGCCAAGTACGGAGAGCTTGTAATTTTTTACTTAATAGTTTATGATGATGTTCGTCTGCTGAAGGTTTGCCGGACCCAACAAGAATCCCTTCAACTGCTTTGTTCTGTAGTTTGCTGTATTCTCTTCTGGAACATATACATATGCTTTTCTGCCAAATACCAGGTTTTTCTCCATGCTGTAATTCTTATGGAGTTTAGTTGACTGTTCTGGAATACAGTAGCTGTGGCTATTGCCTCTCCCCAACATTTTTTCTGATAAATTGGAGTTTGTTAACATCACAATCCCTTTAAGGTTCTGGGGTCCCTCCCCCCGGCAACCCCACTTTGCTCAAGTCCCCAACTTTCTTATTTATTAACTCTCTTCCATTTCCAGTGTACAATGAAATCGGTTGCCACATAGCCCTGTAATTTTTAAAACATTTCATCCTTACTTTTCATGGCATATTTGCCTATGTACCTTGAGTAGTCTCAGTAAAAGTCACCATTTATTTATTGCACACACACTCCCAGTGTACACAGTGGTTTTGTGGCTGAACTTTATGCTTCGCAAAGAAAATAATGCAAGGGCTGACCTGAAAAGGATAATTTCCTTGAGTGCTGGCCTTTTTGGTGCTGGCCCAACTAGCAGTGATTTGTTGTCCACAAAAAGCTACAGGTTAATTGCCTTCCTCCATTCATATTGCTTACTATACTTACAGCGCAATATACAATATATACTTACAGCGCAATATACTTACAGCACAATATGTGGCATTGTGGGTAATTAATATGCATACACTATATAGCTGTGTTTCTAATCTATTTTGCTGAAGTCACGTACCTCCTTCGGCTACAGGGCCTCTCCTCGGGGGCAAATGACATGCAGTATATCTTCTCATTTCTTCCTTGCTTTCAGAAGTTGCCTGTCATAGCAGGCAAAAAACCCCATTACCTCCTGTGAAAGAGAGGAAAGAATGAATCTTCTAAGCTGGTGCCTCCACCAATGATATTTACAAGTTCATGTATTTAAAAACAATTATTAAAATATTTTAAATTAGTTGTTATTAAGGATTTTTTTGGGTGATACAAACAAATAAAGAAAAGTACA
Organism: Podarcis pityusensis; assembly: GCF_964106645.2. NCBI lineage: Eukaryota > Metazoa > Chordata > Lepidosauria > Squamata > Lacertidae > Podarcis > Podarcis pityusensis. Next base: position 82,733,355 of record NC_138032.1, on the reverse strand, counting down.
TATAACACTACATAGCTCAGTTGGTAGAGCACAAGACTCTTAATGTCAGGGTTGTGGGTTCGAGACCCATATTGGGCATAAGATTCATGCATTTCAGGGTTGGACTAGATGACCCTCGTGGTCCCTTCCAACTCTAAGATTTCTATGATTTCTATGTACTAGTGCTAGTTTAATTTGTTGGTTAATTTTTCTAGTAAAGTGGTTTCCCATACATTTTGGTACCAGTGGTGTATGTTCACTCCTGATAGGTCTTTCTAGTGTCTAGTTATGATATTTCTTGCTGTTGAGATTAAGTGACTTGTGAGTTCCTTGCCATGTGCATCTGTGTTGTTACCTTGGAAGATATTAAAAGACTGTCGTCCGACTAGTTATAGCAAGAATCTGGAAATCAGATAAACCAGCTGACATCTTGCAATGGTATTAAAATGTATGGATTATAGCATTGTTGACAAAACTTACATGTTTTAAAACATAGTGTCTGATGTGCATCAATAAATTTACTGAAAAGTTGAGTCCGTTAATTATTGGAAAGTAAAATGCCAAGACTATGCCAACCTTATATATTATTTACACACATGTAATCTGATGTTCTGTTTAAAATATAATAGTAACCAAGAGCACCTAATAGGTGTATACAACACTCTTTAAACCATATTTAACCTCTTGTATCTGGATACACGATATTAAGACATTATATTTATATTTCATATTCACATACATAAGATGAAGTATTTCATTTCTTTTCAAATGACCTTATTTTTGCATTAATTTTTTTTTTTAAAAAAGACTGCTGCTGAATTTAATGAGTGTTGCCCTTCTAAACGACGAAAAGGTTTTGGGTTGATTAACCAATTCATTGGCTAAATATTGCAAATGTGTTGCTCGAATCTGGAAGAGCGTCAAGGCAGATGACGAGCAAAAGGAAAAAGAAAGAAACAAACAGGGCCTGTTGTTTGTGTGGGAAATCCTATTGTTAGATAATATTATTTAATGCAGGTTTAAAAACAAATATAACGTTTCCAAAGCCCTAATTAAAACTCGTCTACAGACAACAATAAAAAATATGAATAAGTGTGCGCATGCAAGTATAGGGACCAGCTCGTTCGAAATGCTAATTGTTACTGTGCCTTTTGTGATCTGCAACAGTTCCTCCTCTCCTTCAGTGATGCTGTAATTAATTGAAGGGAATTAATTATCATGTTGTGATGTTATTGCAGTAAATGCCAGTAATGGGAGCTATGCGGATAATGAATCACACCTAAATAGGATCTTCTGCTTTATCTGCCGCTCGCCCTCCCATTCCTCAGCAGCCCGCTGGAAGAAAGCTGTATAAGAAAAGAGATTGCAAGGGATGCTGCCAGTTAAATAAAGTCCCACAAAACCCCTCACGCCCGCATTTTCCTGCCAGCATTACCTTGCTTCTGATGCCGTTTTAGCCATAGCATTCTAAAAGACCAACGTAATAGCTCCACCTGCTGGCATTTAAAGAAGTAACCACATCGTGTACTTCAATGTACTTTAGTGCATTCATGTGCATTCATGTGCTTTTCAATGTAGTTTAGTATGTCTTGAACAGTGGCATAGTGTGAGTTGCCAGCACCCGGGCCAAGGCGCTAAAGGGGGGGGGGGGAACGGCATCACCCAGGGGAGGGGGCTAGCCATAATGAAAAGTGGTGGCCCCAACTTTATGGAATAAAACCTTTTGACACCTTTGTGAAACCCACCTGTTTTGTGTGACCTCTGTTACGTGGAGGGAGTGCTCTGCTTTTATATTGGTAGTGCGGCTGCTGTTTTTGCTTTTAACGCTAACAACAGAGACAGTTGTTTTCAGTTTAATGACTGGATGAAATTGTTTTAAATTGAGGCTGTGAACCTACATAAGCAGCTGTAGAAAGGATTATTGGCAAAACCTGTTGGTGTTTCGCAACTTTCTGACTTGTTGCAGGACCTTAGCCAGACCTAGCAGAGTATACGCAGAGTCCACGGAAGCAATTGGCAACTTGGCTGCAGACAGGATGGACGAAGCAGGAACCAGGAACTTGTAGATATAGGTGTTTATTATATACAGTGGACTATTTACAGGAACAGAGCAGAACACGGATCTTTAACTTGCTCTTTCATACACGACTCACAATTCCTGAACTCAACCTCATACACTGACACTTTCCAGTTAGTAGGCCATTAATCATTACTCCCGTGAGAGAGCTTGACCAATCATGGAGCTGTCTCCATGCCTCTGTATCACCAGGCAGACTTACTCCTTCACACTGCCTTGGCTGTCTGCCAAACCCTAACTGACTCTGTGTGAAAAGCTGCACATATACAGATTCCCAACAAGGATGCAGGGGCAGAGGGTATAGGGGGCAGAGGGGGCTTCAGCTCCCCCAATATTTTTGGGCAGGGGCAGAGACCCCCCCAATATTAAGGGGGCTGCCACCACCCCACCCCACTGCTGGGCACCCTCCGCCTGCCCCAGCCCCAGCCTCCGCCCAGCAGCCCAGGAGCTGGGCAGTGGCTGGGACCAGCGAGGGAGATATTTGCCTTTGCTTGTCCTAGCCTCCACCCAGCAGCCCAGCAACCCAGGAGCTGGGCAGCTGAGATGAACAATCATGAAGATCACCCTCTGCATGTCCTGCTCCTGCTTGGCACATGGTGGGTGGCTTCACATGACGTGTCACATGGCTGTGCCCCCTCAATGTGGGTGGAGGGAGGCAAGTCAGCACCCTTGAAAGGATGTGATATAAACCTTTTAAATAAATGGCAAACTGTCTTGAGCCATCCTAAGGATGGACACATTTACTATGGCATAAACTTTGAAGGACCCAAGTTTAATTCGTAAAGGGCCTTGTGTCCACCAAACCTACGCCACAATGGACTTAAGGCACCACAAGTCTCATCACTGTTTTTCCTGCAAGAAACTGGCACGGTTAGCTCTCTGGAAAATTTTAATGATTAGTTGGAGGTGACAGTATGGAACTGGATGGAACAAAGGTCTAGTCCAGGCATAGGCAAACTTGGTTCTCCAGATGTTTTGGGACTACAACTCCAATCATCCCTAACAGGACCAATGGTCAGGGATGATGGGAGTTGTAGTCCCAAAACATCTGGAGGGCTGAGTTTGCCTATGCCTGGTCTAGTCTGTTAAAAGGTAGCTTCATGTGGTCATCTCTCCAGATGTTGGGGGCTAGATCTTGCCAGAATCAGCCTTGGGTGGTTGAAAGAGTCAAGTCAGTGTTTCAAGCCGAAATCTTTAAAATTATGACATTCCACAACTGAAAGCAGTCCAGCCCCAAACCCTGTTGAAACTGTAGATGTTTTCGATCCCTTCTGCAAGGAGGTAACAGTGGAATAAGAGTAAGGAAAGCTGACCTTATATGTCCTCAGAGGCAGGTGGCATCAGCAAGTTCAGCCCGCATATATTGATGAAGCATGCTGAGGAAATGTTGACTACTGCCTATAGTTGTGTGCACACCTAGGGTAGAGACAAGGGTACATGCACAGCTTTTGTCCATCGCTCACGCACAAGCCATTAACTCTCAACCCACAGGAGAAAATGCAAAAACTGGAAAGACAGATGGAATGGCCTGCAGCAAAGGAGAACTGTAGCTTCAGAGGCGGGGGGGAAATAACCTAGAGAGAACTGCAGTGCTATCTTTTGTTGATTTTGTAGAGGACTTTGGTGAAGAGGAACAGAGGGCGCTGTGGCATCTCTTATGCTGTTTTCCTTTGTTAGGTGTGGGGTTGACTGTCATATTCCGGCGCAGCAGCCCCTTCGCCTTTCCCCTCCCCTTTGTGTTTTTCATTACATCGCCTTACTCATTAGTCACTGACAACATCCAGCGAGATTCAGGGGATCTGCAAGAGACCAGGTCAAGATGTGAAGAGCTAGACAGTTCTCTGCAGAAAAAAGATGGGACAAAGCAGTTGAAAGACCCAAAGCGTCAGAGCACACAATGATGCTACAAAATAAGACGGTGGCAGCAGCTATCGGGTACCACAGTAGGCAGTGTATCGAGCCCAAATATGTCTTTACACATGTGAATTTTCTAGAAAATATTACTTGTTTGAATTTTTGCTTTTACCAAATTCCAAAAGGGTAGATGTTTAAGAAAGGAAAAACCAACATGGAGTCTTAAGGCACAGATGGATGGAAGATCATAACCAGCATTTCAGAGGTAAAGGTAAAGGACCCCTGACACTTAAGTCCAGTCGCGAACGACTCTGGGGTTGTGGCGCTCATCTCATTTTACTGGCTAAGGGAGCCGGCGTACAGCTTCTGGGTCACGTGGCCAGCATGACTAAGCCACTTCAGGCGAAACCAGAGCAGCGCACGGAAACGCCATTTACCTTCCTGCCGGAGTGGTGCCTATTTATCTACTTGCACTTTGACGTGCTTTCGAACTGTTAGGTTGGCAGGAGCTGGGACTGAACAAGGGGAGCTCACCCCATCGTGGGGATCCGAACTGCCGACCTTCCGATCGGCAAGCCCAAGGCTCAGTGGCTTAGACCACAACGCCACTTGCATCCCTTTTCAGAGGTAGACTGCCTCTAGTCAGAGAAGTTCGATTAAGCAGGGCTGCACAATTTGTAACTTACCAAGCTGAACAGAACCAACCAGTCACATATGATAGTTCAGTAGGAGCTGAAACTTCCTGTTTCACTTTTTGCCACATTGGAACTGATTGCAGAAACCAGGAGACTGTTACAGAATTGGGAGGATGTGAAATTTGGTTGAGCTGTGCTTTGCATGGTGGTTCACAAGTTAGCTATCATGTCTAACAGCCATTGGCTGATTCTATGAGCTTGCTTAATCCTTTTTTTTAAAAAAAGCTAGAGGACATCACCAAGTTTCAGTAAATCCCACATGTTAACAAACAGAGATATTGTGGGGAACCTCTATTGTTGGTCCCCCAAGGCTCAGAGGCATGACTTGTAACTACTAAAAGCTATGCAAGTCCAGAAAACTCCCTCCCAGCTGAGTTTAGATAAACTTCAAATGCTTGACTTGAGACTTTCCTGTTCCAGAGGGCATTTTAAGGTAGCATTTGGTTTTATGATAATTTTTGCTGTTTTATTGCCTCATTTTCTGTGAGCTGCTTTTATGGGACACCTCTTAGAACTGCATAGGATTAAGTTGTATATAAATGTCTTAAATAAACAAATAAGAAAAATCCTATACAATGGGACAACTCAGTTAATGTAGCCTAACCAAAGGCATGCAGACAGCATGGGGAGGGGATATAATTTACAAGTAAAGAGGATCATAATTAATTTCCAGAATTCGCTACCACAAAATGTAGTGAGAGCCAGTAGCTTAAATGTCTTTTTAAAAATGATCCAACAATTCATATGTCTATTTGTCACTTTTAGCCAAGAAAACTTGAATCAAAGGACCAGGAAAACAACCTGTGAACAAATACATTTTGATTGATGACAGCCTTCCTCAGGGACACAAGACTAAAGTTCCCTTGTAAAGACAACATCTCTCTCTTTTCTTTTCTTTTTTGTACTGGATCCTTTTCTTCTTTCTGTGTTGCATGGATGCCCCAGAATGATGACCATATAAGCCTCTTTCTCCAGGCCACAGAAGGCACTCAAGCTGAAATATCTCATCTATTCAGAGATCATATTTACTGTACAAATGTTTGGGTTCCTGTTTGAAGGCAACTTGTTCGCTCCTAGTTTGTTTATTGGCCTTAGGACTGAATGTTCCAGCATGTCTGTGAAATATTAACATTTCCCCTGAATTACATCACTGTGAGCTAAAAATGTATGTTTGTGGTACCGGTACCACCAGCCTGACAAAGCCCAACATCCTTGGGCCCAGATACTGCCAGCACTCCACACATCAGCATTGGTGACCACATGCTTGAGGTGGTAGACAATTTTGTCTACCTGGACTCCACTTCTCCATTGACACTGAGCTGGACAAGCGCCTTGGCAAGGCAGCTATGGCAATGGGTCACCTCTCCAAAACAGGGTGGAAGAATGTGATGCTAATGACCAATATAAAAATGAAGGTTTACCAGGCTTGTGTGTTGAGCATGCTGCTTTATGGAAGCGAGCCATGGGCAACGTACAACCGCCAGGAGCAATGCCTCAATGCCTTCTACATGAGCTGTGTCTGGAAGATTTGTGAAATCACATGGCAAGACAGAGCCTCAAACAAAGATGTCCTCTCCGATGTCAGAAAATAACTGTCCAAGATCAAGGCCTTATGCTGCTACTATGATGCAGACTTAATTGGCAATAACTATTTGGTGGCAAGGGGTGCGTGTGCGTGTGTTGCTTTTAGTATTTATAGACAGGGCTTGGATTGGGTAAATTCATTTTGATTGGTCTGGGAAACTACAGATTGATTGACTGGAGGTTCCAGCCCGTGAAGAAATGGCAGTTAGCTGTCAGAAGTAACGTAGGTTGAGGAAGTCAGTTGACCAGATAAAGCTGAGGTGAAAGAATAGCTGAGATCTGAATATTAAGCTATTATTCCCCAGTGTGATAACTATACTTTGCTGGTGGAGATCAAAGAAGGGCCAAGAGAGGATGACCCGTGCAAAGGCCTTACCAGAAGAAGGTCACACAAGTGAGTTTTTTAAATCGGCTAAACTGTCCAAGCAGCCAGACATACAACTGAAGAAGTTCTGGGGTCAGAAGCACATTGTCCCCAGTTGTTAGACAACAATATGATGAGTGAATTTGGCCTGAGGTAAAAGTCTTTTACTCTGACACCAGTGTGCTCCCACCACTGGATTTCGAATCTGTGTATGCATACCGTTAGCTACTATCTAGAGGTATCCTGTAGTTTCTTGTTAGCTGCTGCTGTTTCGTGCGAATCCAAGCCAGCTCTGACCCAACTTGAGATCAGTAGCCATATCCAATTTGTACCTAAGCCCAGGTGTGTGCATTTGAAATGGCTGGTGGAGCAATCTCATTTGCCTTCCTACCATCCTTGCTTGCACTCCTGCTGCGGTGAGGGGAGGGAGCCAATCAGGCGGGCTTTGCCTGCTGGTGATGTGACCCCATTGGCCACTGCTGGGAGCCAATCCCAGCTCCTGCTGTCTTTTGGGTTGTTACTGGCACGGCACAGTTGCACTTGGCAGTCTAAACCCATCTAACTCTCCTTCCTCTGGTGAATCCTCTTTCCTTGAACTAAGGTTACCAGATTTTTTCAATGAATCCGGGGACACTTATTGCTCACTACATACATGTGAATGCTGAGAAAGCTGTAAATCTGGGGACTGTCCCCAGGAAACGGGGACGTCTGGTAACCTTCCCTTGAACCCCCTCCCCATTTTATTTTTTGAGCTTTTATACTTTCCCTTCTTTCCTTCCTTCTTTCTTTCTTTCTTTCTTTCTTTCTTTCTTTGTACCTGTGGGTAAAACATGCTTTTCACTTAAATACGTACAGATCATCCAGGTGATCAGCATTCTCAGACCGCACTGTAGTATAGACAACAATCAGTTCTTCAAAAACTAACAGCACATTCCTAACTATATCTAATCAGATGTAAGCCCCAGGGCCAACCCACCTATGAGGCAAGGTGAGGCAAACGCCTCAGGCAGCAGGTCCACTGGGGCAGTAGATCTCAATGTCAATCTTTCTTCCTTCCCTGTTCCTGATGTACATTTTCCCTGACCCCTTATTCCCTGGCAGGGAGGGGGGCACCATTCTGAGGTCCGCCTCAAGTGCTAAAATGTATTGGGCCAGCTCTGGTAATTCAATTGGCCTGGCACATAGGTAAGTGGGGTTAGGATCGCTGCTTTAAGCTGTGGTCCTACTAACCCCCTTACTTGAGAGTAAGCCCTATTGACGGCTCCTTTTAAGTGGTCATGTTCATGGCTTCCCTGTCAGGTTCATATCTTGTGCTTTCTCACATGGAAGGGAGATGACAACCTCATAAAGATTATCTCAGGGAGGAAAGTGTTATGAATACAGGTTGGGGTGGGTGAAAGGGTGGGGCAACCAGGTAAGTCACATCAGACAATGACATCCTCACCTGCTCTTGAGGACACACAGCGGAGGAGGTGGAAACACATCAAAGAGTAGTGATGCTTACAATGGTGAGGAAATTCGAAATGAAAGCAGCTAGAAAAGCCTAACGTTGCCTCATTTTAAGCTGGCAATGTGTACACAGCCAGCGTCTCTGGAGTCCTTAGAAACTGTCACTAAGCATATGTAAGACCTCAGTGTAAACACCAGTACTCCCCTTATGTACATAATAACCCTTTGATAAACAGTTAATAGATGGCTCTGGCTCTAGTGTTGGTGGCAATCGCACACCAAAGCCTACCATACCAGGCTCTCAGGAGTTTTAAAATGCATTCTAAGGGAATAGGTGACGGCAGAAAAAGGTCAGATCGAGAAAATCCAAATTTAGAGGCAGGAGAGTTCCATGGGCCCTGGAACATAAAAATTAAAGAAGCAGAAATATTTAAATTTGTGTTGGAACTAGAGAACTGTTTCCCTGCAGAGGCTATGCTGGAGAAAGGCAGTTCTTTGCTGCCAACATGGCTGCATAGGTATTCATAGCATGCCCTTTGATACAGGAGAACTCCCAAGCTATGAACCCGAAGCCCTATTCACAGGTTTCATTATATGCATGGCACTCATGTGTGGCTTTAGCAGTGAGGATGGGCTTCTAGCCCCATGACTGATGTTTGCACCTCCCTTGCTGCGCTGCCCCAACCTTTGCATGTTGAGATGTTGCAGGCCAGGCATAGGGAATCTGTGGTCCTCCAGATGTGCCTGGACTACAACTCCCATCATCTAGGATGGCAGTTTGCGCCCAATAATATCTGAATGGTTACAGGTTGGCATGGTGGGCTACAAATTTGACAAAGCCTCTCAATCTTCTGAGGCCTACCATTTCCCTGTATAGTAAATTTTTTTGGCAGAAGCAGATCCCCAGAATTTGAAACCTATTCTGCAATGTGCTGCCTGAAGTCATTCATTCATTCATTCATTCTTTTCAAGTTTACACATTTCCACTAATTTTACAATCATTTTGACATTTCAAAACTTGACTTCCTTCCCCCTCTTTCTGCGGTTCCTTAAATTTGTTTTTCATATTTTCTGCACATCCAAATTAACTTAATTTGTTCCTTTATTCATCTTCTTTCAATATATACTCTTATAAAACTGCAGGTTGTTACAATAATCCTGCCAATGTTTTTACCTGTTTAAATTTATCTGTAAATATTCAATAAACCATTTCCATTCTCATATATATATATATATAGAGAGAGAGAGTTATCTTGATTTCTTAATCTTCCGGTAAGTTTCGCCATTTCTGCATATTCCATAAGCTTTCATATCCATTCTTCCTTTGCTGGGACTTCTGCTTCTTTCCATTTCGGGGCAAGTAACATTCTTGCCGCTGTAGTATCATACATGGATAAATTTCTATACATTTTAGGTAGTTCTGTCCCTATAATTCCCAAAATCCTAATGAAAAGCTCATTCTGTCAAACTGCCTCCAGTGCGGATGTCGGTAGCTTTGCTTTTTCTTGTTTTGTGGCTTCTGAGGCAGCCTGCAGTATCTCCTCTCACCTGTGGGTGGGGGGTGGGGATGCAAAGCTTCTTCACCACCCCACTCTTCTCCCTGTGGTGGCTTTGGCCCACAGTATGAAGACCCAGAGACTGAAAGACAGGGGCACGAAGAGCTACTCCATTGTGGAAGGGAGAAAAAGCTTCCCTCACCTGTCCTGCCCCTCATAACCACAATGATATAATAATAATAATAATAATAATAATAATAATAATAATAATAATTTATTATTTGTACCCCGCCCATCTGGCTGGGTTTCCCCAGCCACTCTGGGCGGCTTCCAACAAAGATGAAAAATACACTAAAATGTCACATATTAAAAACTTCCCTGAACGACTTCCGGGGTGGCGCCATCGGTAGGGACTGGCTCCACGGAAAACGGGTCTTTCCCGCGACGGCGAAGCGGGGACCCTTTGGAAAATCACAGGCGGATGAAGCCTTTGACCATGGGACTCGGCAGGCACCTTTCGCGCCCCCCCAACTCGTAAAGGAACCCAGTTACGGGCTCCGGAGCGAAGAGGGGCAAGTGGCGCAGTGCTGAGAGTCAACTGCTTCTTCCATGGAGCGAAGCCACATAGCCGTTGCCGGAGAGCACTGCCTTTTTCCTGGGACAATTTGGCTTTTAAAACAATTACCCGTGAGTAGCTCAATTTCGAACAATTGGACTTTAAATAATGACCTGCGAGTAGAAAGGAAAATTGGACTAAGAAATTCTTCTCAATTTGGCACTGAAACGGGAAGGTCTAAACAGGAAGTCAGCCTTCCGTTTCTTGTAGATAGATTAAAGCAAAGACATGGCAAACTAGAGTTCAGAAAATCATTTGTAAAGGATTAACTTTCATCATTTAAAATTGTTGAACCCCCTTCGGAAGCAGGAGAAGAGGGGGGATTTTTTCTGGACTGGTTAAACCTGCAGAAGAGAGTGTAAAGAAAAGTAATTTTCCATCGTCTCGGACCTGGGAGCGGGGTGTCAGGACTGACGTTCTTTGGGAAGTTCATTGACCATAGACAATCGTCTTTGACAGACAGTTAAAAGAAGAGAAACATAGTGATTCCATCGTTCTCCTTCGCATTTTAAAGGAACAAATATTGACAAAATATCTGAAAAAGGAAACTTTGTTGCTAGATCTACTTTTAAAAGAAAAGCTCAAATAGAAGTTCTTCCCCTAGAGGGAGCCTGTGAAACTGTTACTAAATCTAAATCGGGGAGAAAGGACTTCCGGGGTGGCGGCATCGGCAATGGCGGACTCCCTCTGAACTGGAGGGACTAGCTCCGCGGGAAACGGGTCTTCTCCGCTACGGCGAAGCGGGGACCCTTTCAAAAATCACAGGTGGATGAAGCCTGTGACCATGGGACTCGGCGGGCACCTTTAGCGCCCCCCCAACTCGCTAAGGAACCCACTAACGGGCTCCGAAGTGAAGAGGGGGAAGTGGCGCGGTGCTGTGAGTCAACTGCTATTTCCGTGGAGCGAAGCCGCATAGCTGTTGCCGGAGAGCGCTGCCTTTTTCCTGGGACAATTTGGACTCTAAAATAAGCACCCGTGAGTACTTAGACTTTGAACAACTGGACATTAGATGGGGACTTGCGAGCAGAAAGGAATTGGATCTTAAAAATCTATTTCAATTTGGTACGGAACGGGAAGGTCTAAACAGGAAGTCAGCCTTCCGTTCTTCTGTAGACAGAATAAAGCAAAGACAACGTAAACTAGAGCTCAGAAAATCACTTTTAAAGGATTGGATTTCATCATTTAAAATTGTTGAACCCCCCTTCGACAGCAGGAGAAGAAGGGGGATCTTTTTTGGACTGTTTAAAGTGAGTTTAAAGTAAAGCAACTTTCCTCCGTCCTGATCCTGGAGCGGGGTGACAGATAGCTAAAAGAAGAGAAACATAGTGATTCCACTGTTTCCCTTAGCATTTCAAAGGAACAAATATTGACAAAGTATCTCAAAAAGGGAAACTTTGTTGCAAGATCAAATAGAAGTTTTCCCCCTAGAGGGAGACTGTGAAACTGTAACCAACTCCAGGGAGCCGGCAGCTGTTTACAGATTACAATCGTGGGAATAGGCATTTGACCTTGCAGGACAATGTATTCAGAAGCTTTGTTGTGTGCTTTCTACAAAACAAATGCCCTACTGGAACAGTTACATGAGAAGGTGAAGTTGATGACGACTTCGACTAGAAATTTTGAACAGGCAGTGGGAAAGTTTGAACAGACAGTGGGAAAATATGTGGAGCCCACCCAGGAATTAAATCAGGAGTGTGTCCTGACAGAACAGGCTCAACAGGAATATGAGTTTTCGGATTTGACAAATGAACTTGGAAAAAGCCAGATTTGGAAAGAAAAAGTTTGGTTTGGCTTGGAAATGGGGGGCTGGATTGACCCCCCTATGCTGGGATGTTTGGACTTTTCAAATCTGGCAATGGGCCGTGAGATGTTTGGAATTGTGGGGGCTCTTAATTTTGGAGGGTCTTTGAAACATGCTTTTAAATACCATATGGAATTCAGTGCTGAATATGGAAAAGGGGCTGATCTGTCAAGAAGGGTTAAAAATATTGCCAAGCTGGAGTTACCACGAGCAGGAGACAAGGGAAAATACAGTTACAAATATGAAGAAGAACTGCGAAAGGGACATGGAAGAGACTTGAGGGCCTCGGATATAAGGTTGCCAGGTTAATGGGCCAGATCGATGGGATAATAAGGACTGACAAAACGCGGAACCAGGAGGAAGGGACGTTGGATGAAGATTGGATCTGTTTGTATTTCTTTTTTCTACTATTAGAACTGTTTTATAAAATTGATGAATGTCAGAAAAATGTTGGAATGAAATTACTCAGCTTTAGTAAAGATGTTTAAAGAATTATGAAAGAATATTATGGTTATGAGAAGTTGGTAAGGATAAGATTTAAGTTTTAAGCTTTAAGGTTTATTTTCTTATAGAAAGATAAGATTAAAACTGTTTAGGGTAATGTAATGACAGAATATTATGAAATATGGAAAGGATTTGCTGGGATAATTAATAACTAGGATACAAAGAAAGGGAGGAGGAGGAGGTCAAAGAAAGAAGGTAATGACAGTTGAGGATTCGAGAATAATGAATTTGTTTTTAAATGTTCTTAAATTGTATTTTTGTTTTCCTTTTTTTCTGTCTTTTTTTCTTATTTTTGAATTTGTATTCGTATGGTTGGAAGGGGTTTGGTTTTTTTTCTTTTTCTACTTTGTTAACTATTTTTATTTTGTATTTTCTCCTGCTTCTATTTTATGTTGTAACACTTTGAAAATTTCAATAAATATTTTATATATAAAAAAGAAAGGACTGACAAAACCCGGGACCAGGAGGAAGAGACGCTGGATGAATATTGGAAGAAAGTTTAAAATTTATTTTTTTTTATTAGGATTGTTTTATAAAATTGATGAATGTTAGAAAAATGTTGGAATGAAATCATTTGGCTTTAGCAAAAATGTTAAAAGAATTATGTAAAAATATGTTATGGCTATGAGAAACTGGTATAAATAAGATCTAAGTTTTAAGTTTTAGGGTCTTTTATAGTAAGATAAGGTTAAAATAGATTAAGGTAATTTAATGACAGAATATTATGAAAAATGGAAAGGATTTGCTGTGATAATTAACAACTAGGATACAAAAAAGGGAGGAGTGAGGAGGTCGATGAAATAAGGCAATGACAGTTAAGGATTTTGGAATATTGGATTTGTTTTTAATTTTTTGTGGTTTATTTTTGCTTTTTGATTGTCTTGTGTTACGTGTTTTGTTGTTACTTTTTGATTTTGATTTTTATCAATTTGTATTGCTTGATTGTGGTTTGTTTTTCTTTTGTTTTTTCTCTTTCTTTCTTTTCGTTTTTCTTGTAATTTTAAAATTCTTAATAAATATCATTTAAAAAAAAAAAAAAACTTCCCTGAACAGGGCTGCCTTCAGATGTCTTCTGAATGTCAGGTAGTTGTTTATCGCTTTCACATCTGGTGGGAGGGCGTTCCACAGGGCGGGCGCCACTACCGAGAAGGCCCTCTGCCTGGTTCCCTGTAACTTAGCCTCTCGCAGTGAGGGAACTGCCAGAAGGCTCTTAGAGCTGGACCTCAGTGTCCGGGCAGAACGATGGGGGTGGAGACGCTCCTTCAGGTATACTGGACCGAGGCCGATATGAGCAACTCATATGAAGGAATTCTCTAAACTTATAGATTTGCTAACTTACTCGACCAAAGGAATTCTTCAGTGGTTATTTAGTCTAGGCAGAATTAATTAAACCCATATAATCCCTGCCAGATGTTTATCCGCTGCCCACTATACGACTCCTGACAGGTTTTAATTTTAATGCATTTCCAATTATGGGTTTTCTCCACCTCCCTAATACATCTGCACATACAAACCTCTTTGCGTGTGTGTGTGTGTGTGTGTGTGTGTGTTGGCGGCAGAAGGACCTTTTCATTCTGGTTAACCTAAATCTTCCTTTCTGTAAATTCAGCAACTTGCTTCTGGCCTTACTTCTGTTGCCATGGTGAACAATTTATCACTAACCCCCTTTTATAACAACCTTTTACATAGCAGAATATGGTTGTCTCCCCTTTCATACCCCCCACCAAGAAATAGCATGGCAAGTTCTTTCGACTCTCTCCCTATAAAGACTCCTTCCTAAACAATGCATTTCACTGCATTCTTCTGAAACTAGGCTAGGCTACTTAAAAAGGGTTAAGTGTATGCCAAAACCAAAAATTATACTTGGGATGGGGCCCAACATTTACTAAGTAAGGGTTGGTTCTCAAATTTCACATTAAGGTGATTGTACAGATGGAAGAATATTATTTTTCAGGACTTATTTAACAGCCTTCCTAAATACCATTATTATTCCAATTTATTAGTCACTTGACACATAAGGAGCCTCCAAGTGAATTACAAAATTACAGAATTAAACAGTACCATATATATGATATACTTCCAGGGAACCCTAACTGCTATCTGGTGCCTCAGCTTTTGCAAATCAGAGAGCACAATTCGAATACCCGTAATCCTTTGTGGTCATAGTGAGCAAAATAAATCCTGCATATTACATGCTTAAGCAACTGTGGTTTGATTGTGTAATGAATCAATCAAGTTTGATTTATTAGTCACAGTTTCCATTCAACATCATAAAATGTGGTAAAAGCTTATTCAAAGCAATGCCAACCAATACTTATTAGGTACTCTGCACTGTTTGCAGCATCGTGCAATGATACAGCAGAAAGGGGAAGACACAGGCTGGATCTAGACCAGAGCTTTCCAAACTGTGTGTCACGACACATTAGTGTGTCGGCTGCAGTGTGTATGTGTGTTGTGTGAATGCTCCCCGTGCTCCTTCTAGGGCTGGAAAAGGGTTAGTTTAACCTCTGGTTTGCTAGTAAAACTGAATTACTGTGTTGTGGAATGATGTATGTCTAAAAAGTGTGTTACCAACATGAAAAGTCTGGAAAGCTCTGATCTAGACACATAAAAACAAACCACGTTTCAGGAAAACATTACCTCATAATGGGAAATCACATTGCCGAAAGATAGTAGGTAGTGACAGACACCAGGGATCAGGGGTGCCAACTTGAATAAAATATTGGCGGGGCCTAGGTAAGCCCCGTCCCATATAATTGATCACAAGGCATGGCACACACGTACCATTTGAACGGCAATGTCCATCAACTTGGGGGGGGCGTCCCCTCAAATATTTAAAGGGGGTGGTAAAGGGTTCTCGGGACGCAGGTGGCGCTGTGGGTTAAACCACAGAGCCTAGGACTTGCTGATCAGAAGGTTGGCGGTTCGAATCCCCATGACGGGGTGAGCTCCCGTTGCTCGGTCCCTGCTCCTGCCAACCTAGCAGTTTAAAAGCACGAAGTGCAAGTAGATAAATAGGTACTGCTCCAGCAGGAAGGTAAACGGTGTTTCCGTGTGCTGCTCTGGTTCACCAGATGTGGCTTAGTCATGCTGGCGACATGACCCGGAAGCTGTACGCCGGCTCCCTCGGCCAATAAAGCGAGATGAGCGCCGCAACCCCAGAGTCGGCCACGACTGGACCTAATGGTCAGGGGTCCCTTTACCTTTACCTTAAAGGGATCTCAACCCCTAAGAGTTGACTCCTGTGCCAGGGATGTAGTGCCAGGGTCACCAAGCACAAAGAGGGATATACGCTTGAAGGAATCAAACCCAAGATTTGCAGAAGTACAAATAAATTTCTTAAAATAAAAATAAAAATGGGGCAAAGTAGCTCAGTGAGAACGAAGCATGCTCAGTAGCCACAGAATGTAGAGCCCCAGCTGATAAAGAAAAAGGGGAGGAGGGGGATGTTTTGCTTGCAGGGAGTGGCTGCTTGGAACTCTGAGTAAGAGCTCCCCTATAAGGCGCTATGATACAGTGCAACATTTTGTTGTTGGTCGCTCTGGTGTCGCTTTATTTGCTGTAAGATTCAAGAAGATTAATTCTAGCTGGTGGAATTTCCCTGTCTTCAAATACAAACTCTAGGGGTGAGCAACCTACCGGCAGAGAAGACAAAGAAGAAGGAATTAAGGCCATTAAAGGTGGGGCGGGGGGAGAAAGAGAAGATATAAATCAGAGGAGCAAAAAAATAGAGGGAGGGAGACGAAGACAGGCCCCTATAACCGCAGCACCTGCTCCCCACACATTGCAGTAGCAACAGCAAAACTATAACTACAGCCCCATCTTGTCCTTACAAAGCAAACTGTATTCTTTTTAAAAAGTAAGAAAGAAGAGGAAACTGTCTTCCTTGGTAGGTTACGGGGGGCGTGTTGGGAGGGGGAATCCAGCTATAGCTGCAGTGCAGGTCCCTTCTCCCCTCCTATAATCTCTGCCTTGTAAAGAGGACTGTGCAGGCATGAAAGAATTGGAAATCTTCTCCCTCGCTGGGATACCTGCTGCTTCCCATGTCCTTCTGGTCTTTGGAGTCTGCAGAACTCTCCTCTTTTGCTGCTGAGTAGTTCTCGTGCACAATAGCACACTACACTCCAGCCTGAGGAGACTGAGTCAGAAGCAGCTGGCAGGAGTGCACCACACAGCTACTGGGGGAAGCTGGAACTTTATGGGTGGTGGGTGCTGGTTAGGAACACCTCTATTTCATGCTAATAACTGTTCTGAGTGCTCACGATGGACTAGGTGTTGCCAGTCACAAGGAAACATGGCTTAATGTAGGATTCTTGAGCCTCATCACCTACCAGGCTACTTTCAATGGGAATTGCTAAATGCTGTCTCTACAAGGGAAGGGATTGTTTTAAAAAATATCCCCAAGACAGGAGTGGGATGTAGCAACATGCAGAATGTGTACAGACTTGCAGCTTGTGGCTGACAGAGACTGGAAATAGACTCCAGAGAGATTGAGCAAATGATCGGATTGTGATGACTGATTATTATGTTTGTATGTGTGGATAGAAAACAGGCTCTGGTTCTGAGGGAAGGCACAGTTCCAGAGACTGAAGCTGAAAATCCCTCTACCATTTGGACAGGCCTGGATAAATGGTATGAAGGAAATAAGACAAATATGAGAGAAGGACCTAAGTAGTATGTCTTACTATATAATAAAATTGTAAGGCTATCATCACATGGCAGTTTGTGGCCCTAGCAACTCTACCATGACAACACACCAGTAAGCAGGTGAGCTAGCAGGCAGGCAGCCCAGGCGAACTTTAAAAGGGGGTTTGGGCAGGTTATGAGGGGAAGTTTGGGGGAAGGTGGTGGGATGAGCTGGGAGCATAGGCTTTGGGTGACCTGTGAGAGGATAAGTGAAGGTTGCAAGTGAAGGAACATTACAAGTAACATAAGACTATGAGAAACTGCCTGCCCCTTACAGGAATTTTCAGCTTCAGCTTCCACAGCTAGGAAATTGGCTTAAAATATGAGTGTCTAAGGTTGTACCCTTATTAGCCTAACAGTTAATCTGGCTCTCTCTGGGATGGCAATCTGGAGAAAAGAATGACAGAGAAGTAAGTACCGTAAATCAGAAACAGTACCCCTCACAATAAATCTCTCTGTGGGGCAGTGGCTGGGACCAGAGGTCAACAGAGGGCTCACGGAGAAGAACTGGAGCAAAACTTTCAGAAAAAGTCACCAACGTGGCCTTTGCTTTCCCCTTAGTTTTAACTGGGACTGCTATTGCCTTCCATTGAAAGAAACCATTACTGGGGGTCCCCCCTTGTAACTGCTGGGAAGGGGTATATTCACTTCTTTGACATGTGATTAGGTTACCTTGCACAATTCATGTGAGCAGAGGTCTCTGGGATCATCCATCACTTTGCCCACTTCAACCCCCTGGCTTCCTTAAGGTAAATGGGAACCCTGATGGTTTATTTTTGAGGGTTCCCCTACTCCTGAAGCCGACTCTATGCCCACAGTTGTTTTAGTATCTGAAGCGGTGTGTGTGTGTATACACAAACACACACACACACACACACACACACACACACACGCAGAGAGAGAGACAGTGTGTTGTTGTTTCAAATGAAATAATGGATTTTAGCATCCAAACAAGTCATGTTTTGTTTAGCTCTAAGTCACCTTTTTAATAACCCTGTTTGATGCTTCTGCACAGCAGAAACGAATGAAATGCAATGAATGCAAAAAGTCAATCAAAAGTCTATTTCCTCTAGCAAATCCACTCAATTAATCTTTCCGGGTTTCTCTCCCCCACCTTCTTTCTTCTTTAAATAAACGTGAAAGCAACAGCTCACAAAGCTGGTCTTGAAAATCCTCCGCTGCTGCCTGTGTTTCCTCTCAGAGCTGTAGGTGTCAGTATAAACATGGCTTTGAGGTCAGGTGCTTCTGGGATGTCATTCGAACCCATTGAGCTGTCCACATTATTGAAGGAGTCGGCATTCAGATGTTCAGCATGCATGGGACATTGTCTGCTCGGCTGTTTGAAGCCCTGGCAGCAGCAGATGACATCTGGTGACTAATGGGCTCAGATGTGAAAGCCGTTCCCACAATGCTTTGGGCTGCAGCTGCTCCAAAACCACAGCAAGAAGCTGGAAACAGAGAGGAGAGGATCAGTCGAGGGAAAAAAACAAATCAATACCTCCTGATTTCAGAGGAAGTCAAACATGGCCCTGACTACAAATACATTTTCCCAACCTGGCCTTTCTGGGCAAATGAAAAAGAACCACACAGCTTACTGCATTGTGGTTTAGTTTATGCCACTCAAAAACACGCCCCTTTATTAAAATGACACACATTATGTGCTGCATGATAGTGAAATGAAGCCAGATTGTTTTTTCCATGAGGAAAATCTTTTCCACAAGAAGAAGATGCCTCTGAATTTCTCTTGGTGGAAAGAGGAAAAAAAAGGGGGTCGGGCAGGACCTGCTGCCGGTTTAGAATAATGTTTGAAGTGGACACATTTTGCTAAATGTTTAGAGGCCAGTTGATTACTGTTGAGGGGAATGGCAGAAGAGAATCTCCCCCTTGATCCGGCTGGCAAACTGGATGCTCATTTTATAGTGTCTCTTAATTAATAGCAAATAGATTACTAACTGGGACAGGTTTGGCAGTTTTGAAATGAACTATATGGGCTTCTGGTCTGCTTCCAGGATGAATGGAAAATACTGGTTCTGACTCTTAAAGCAGGGGCGAAACTAGGCTTTATTTCACCTGGGTCAAAGACCCAGTTTGGCACACACACCCATGTGCATTTGTGTACACACACACACACACACACACACACAGGCTAGGAGCCCCCATGGAGCACCTCTGCAGGCTTCACCTAGGGCAAAAAAACCCCTGGCTAGTCCCCTCCCCTCCCCATAGCTATGGCTCTGCTTCAAAGCCCAGAATGGCCTTCTTCCACATAAACCTTCCCAGACCCTGAGGCTATATTCTCCCCCTGCCCACACAAATATTTTATTAAATTTTTCACGGAGCAATAAAATAATATTAACACCAATAGAAATCATAATAAAACACAAAATTATATGTACGATACGATACGATAATCTTTATTGTCATTGTCCCATACAAAACAACAAAATTGAAAAACTACATAAGACATTCAAAACCCAACAAGCCTGCTATCCCAGCTATCCCAACCTGGTTAGCCCCCTAAAAACTCTGATACCCCATTTTTAAATACAATATACTCCCATACAGACTCCTTACAATGCGTTTAAAACCAAAATCGCATTTGGGTAGAAACTGTTTCTTAGGCGTGTATATAGCCTACTACCATAAATGTACCTTAATCTTCACATCTAAAGAAGTGAATCTTCCCAGCTCTCTCCTGAAAAAAGTTTTCCCTTTCCTCAGCCTTACACCTTGAGGGAAACTCACTCTGACCTGTCTCTACACAGGTCTCTCTCTTCTCTCCATCACCCCCTCTATATGTATCTTCATTTAACCTGACCCTGAGATTGTATTCTTTGAGATTCACCATCATCTGAGGTAGCGATCCTAGATAGGGCCTTGGAAGTGTTGGCACCCCAGAGGGTCTGATACTTTTACTTCCAGAGAACCTGATTGATGAGCATTCATTCGGATCACACTGCAGGGTGGTTGCATCGAGCAATTATTACCCCGTGCTTTCCAGGGTTCCCTGTCACTTTCCTTAGCACAAAACGTCATTGAAAAAAATCAGTTTTGTTGTACATGAGCACCAAATCTGCTTTCTCTGTGCAACCTGAATTTGCCAGTGTGTAATTGAACTGCATTCTCAAAGAGTGACAGTCTGGAAGTGTCTGGTGTTCCTTTATTTTTTATTACTGACACATCTTGCCATTACTAATGCTCAGTAATATTCTGCTCTTTTATGGTTATAATGAGATGATTGTTGTTTTAAATAGTTATTTTACTTGTTAGCAGCTCTGGAGGCTTCAATGTTGGAAGAGTGGGGTGGAATTGTTGTTAAATACATAAGAATTAGATTCAGCCAGTTAAAGCAGAACTAACATAAGCACCTTCCTCAATTTTTTGCAGGCTGGGGCAACATTTCTACAACCCAGCTCAAACTATATTGTTGCATCAATTCGCAAATATATTTTAAGAAGTCATCATAAATAAATTCAGCCTTTTAAGGCAGGTTTTCTCACAACATACACAATTCTGCCTAATATGTGCAGTCCTGCAAGCACTTTAATATATGCTCTTTTATGCACACTTTCCTCTAATATATGCACTTTCTATAAATATTTAGGTTGGGGAACTGCATCATAAAATGCAGAGATGTGTGGATTTCAAAGGGCAGCATTTAGGTTCACATATTTTTTTTAGGAAGCGTGAATTAGGCAGGTTCACATTAAAATTCAAACTGAATTGAATTTCTCTGCCATCCCTAATCAGCCTTTGTTTCTTGTACAGAACAGGGAAACTCATCCTTCACAATTGTTGCAGAATCAAAGGCAGAGGCATGGACTGGACTCAAATATTTTACCTGTGACTGGCAATTTGTTTCTGATGCCAAGGAGAAACTATAGGAAGGCCTTCGTGCTATATGTGGAGGTAATTTGTGTGTCATGAGAAAAATGATGTCGCAAGCCACCTAGACATATGAGATGGGGAAAATAATGCATTCCTTTGGTAGGACATTAGGAAATGTTTAGAGCTAGTGTTGAAAGGCAGGTAATTTCCTTAGCTCCCGGCCACTCCACCTCCAAAAATAAATCAGTATTTTCGATTCGAGAGCAATACCAAAACAAGTAAAACCAGAAATGGAATGGCAGGAAGGAGATCCCACGCAGACGTTTGCACCATTAAGTGCTGAGACAAAGGGGAAAGAGCTCGTGTCAGATAGTGGACAGTGTCAAACAATGAATGGGAGATTGGGTTTCAGCTTGCCACTCAGCCATGGACTTCACTTGGTCAGTCCCATTCTCTCTGTCTCTCCGCCTAGCTGCTTCACAAGGTTTATTTGTTTAGGATGAAATGTGAAGAAGGAGAGAGAGACTGTGCAGGCTTCCCTGAGCTCATTGAGGAGAAGAGCAGAATAAAAACATAATAGTCAAGACAGGGGGCTGTAATTGTCCCCCCTCCCCTTCTCCTTATGAAACAAGCCTTCCCTTGTTTTGGAGAGTATTTGGCACCCAATGGTGAAAGTGTGTGAAACTGTTTGCAATGGACGGGTATCAGGGAAAGAGTGAACATGCTGTTTTGCTGAAGCGAATGGGTCAGTAGACTCTCCTGCACTGAGCTTAGCACAGAAAGGGGTGGTCCCCATTGCTTTAGCACTGGGGGCATCAGCTCTTCCCCGTTCTCCCAAACATAAGCGGATCAGAGGAGAAAATGGCCACAAACACCCACAAAGATGTGTTCAAGACTGGAAGGAATAAGGTTGTTTTTTTGGTTTTTTTTGCAAACGTTTTTATGCTCTCCACACCTTTTGCAGTGAAAACCAAACCTCGCGAAAATAAAGCAAAGGTCGCTGAAAAACAATACATCTGAGGGACGCATACTGCTGTCTCTCGCCGCTGCCATCTCATAGAAAAGTGCAAAGGCACTTCTTATAGTAGTTACTGGCAGTTCCCAGCTCTCATGCAGAGAAATCGCAGCAAAATGTAGGCAGACATCCCTAACACTACCATGCCCTTAACTGTCATCGTGTATAAAGTGTACTGTGTGGACAGCCACTTAGAACAAGTGTGAAATAAATGTTTGAGAGACAGACAAGATATAAACAGAGGTATCTTGAAATAAAGATTTCTACTTGCACCTGCATCACACACAGCTTAACAAAAGAAAACAATTAGTTCAACCTGTATTTTCAGGCCATTTTTTGGTTATTAGTTTTGGCTGCTGAGACACTGAAAAACAATCTCTGCCCTTTGCATATCAGTCGTCACAGATCCCCTCTGCTCCAGGCCTCTACTGAGACCACACCATCAACAAAGGATTCCACTTCTCCCAGAAGGTAAAGGCAGTGGGTTGGTCATACTCAGAGTAGATCCACTGAAATGATTGAACACAGCTTACTTTCAGTTGGTCTACTCTAACTTAGCTGGATTCAACCAAGTGACACCTTTCACCAGGTAGCATGGGGCTTCCTTTGAAGGTGACCTGGAAACTACAACTAATCCAGAATGCAGCAGCTAGACTGGTGACTGGGAGTGGCCACTAGGACCATATAACACGGGTCCTGAAAGACCTAGACTGGCTCCCAGTATGTTTCCAAGCACAATTCAAAGTGTTGGTGCTGACCTTTAAAGCCCTGAACAGCCTCAGCCCAGTATACCTGAAGGAGCGTCTCCACCCTCATCATTCAGCCTGGACATTGAAGGGCCTTCTGCAAGAAGTGAGGTTACAGGGAACCAAGCAGAGGGCCTTCTTGGTAGTGGCGCCCACCTTGTGGAACGCCCTATCAGCAGATGTCAAGGAAATAGACAACTACCTGACTTTTTGAAGACGTCTGAAGGCAACCCTGTTTGGGGAAGTTTTTAATGTTTGATGTTTTATCGTGTTTTTAACATTCTGTTGGGAGCCACCCAAGTGGCTGGGGAAACCCAGCCAGATGGGCGGGGTATAAATAAGAAATTATTATTATTATTATTATTATTATTATTATTATTATTATTATTAATTGAATTTATATCCTTCCCTTCCTGCCAAAGGAGCTCACAGTGGCAATCATCGCCCTTGAGGTACCTCTAGGAACTAGACTCTGTTCTAGAAACATAGCCTTTTTTTGTTGAAAGGTATTTGTTGATATGGAGATCCAATACGTTTTCCTGATGATTAGCTAAGGAGTTTAAGGAACACCCGTCCTCCTCATGGGAGCTGGCTGGACAGGAGAAGCGAGGTCTGAATACAGCCTTCTGCCCTAGCATTCCACGTATAGAAGCTAACTGGACTAGCAGTTGCATGTTAAATACTGGCAACAGATAGTGTCCTCCATGGCACCTGAGGGCAACAACGTCGTTTGGGGAACGCAAGGTGGGCTGTGTGGCCTGCATAGTTCTGTGCTCCAACAGAAGGCAGGTATGGCAAGGGCACTTAGGAGGAACTGTTGGGTTGGGCGTTGCTCCTGGTGCCCTCCCCCTACCATTTATCACTTGAGGTGGTTGCCTCACTCTGCGCAATGCTAGGGCTGGTCCTGTCAACCAGCTGTTGCATGAGCTCATGTAACCTGGCCCCAGATACTTGGCAATCTCAAAGCAGACTGCCTGTGGGAGTGTGGTGTACCAATGAGCTCATAAACCTGTCTTCAACAGATGGAAGGGTTTACTTCCATGGAAGTACTGCTTCCAAGTGGCCTTCTTTGCTTCTGCAGGCAACAAGAAGGGAATTGTTCGGTGTCTCAATGGGCCTGAAACCCGAGTGCCCCTGCTTCTCTCCTGCAACATAGCGTGGAGCAGATTTCATGATTGTCTGCATGGTGCTGTAGTAATTCACACAAACAGATGAAGAAGGAGACTTATCATCCAGCATTCACTGGGTGAAGATGAGTATATGTTTGTTACATTATTTGCCACTGACTCACTGAATGTAACAATGAGTGATGGAGGGAATCAACCAAGATTTTTCCAGGAGGTCTGGCAGTACATCTTATTCCTGCTATTTTACTGCCTGAAACCACATTCGTAAACGATAGCTTCTTTTTAGTTCTTTCACACAAAATCTCATTCTTCAGCTGCGCTCCTTTGCTCACTTACCTGGGAGTAAGTACCACTGAATTCAACAAGGCTTACTTATGAGTAGACATATACAAGATTGCACTGCTAACCATTTTGTTGTTTCATGAAAGATGCTCAGATATAGACACATCTTTCCCCCTTGATTAGGGTTGCCATATTTCAAGAGCTAAAAATCTGGACACAAAAAGCTGTAGAGCTGTTTTAGGGCAATTTCTCGATAGCTCCTCTGTCACTGCCGAGCATGAGCCACCCACACCAGAGCCCGAGCCCGAGTCATTGCCGCCCGGACACACAAAAAAATGGTTTTTTAAAAAACCCAAATCCAGGACATTTGCTTTCAAATCTATAATGCCCCCCAGATGGGCATGTAGGACCCACAAAAGCAGACATGCCCAGGAATTTCCAGACATATGGCAACCTCATTCCCTCCAACATTTCTCCGATGAAAATAGGGACATCCCATTCAATAACAATAATTTTACTATTTATCCTCCACACAACTTATTGGGTTGCCCCAGCACTCTGGGCTGATTCCAACATATATAAAAACATAATAAGACATTTAAAAAACTTCCCTATACAAGATTGCCTTCGGACAGCTCAGGGGTTGGATAACTCCATACCCTCCAACATTTTTCCAATGAAAATACGGACATCCTAAGGAAAAGTGGGACATCCCAGGATCAAATCAGAAACTGGGACGGCTTCTCTAAATCAGGGATGTTCCTGGAAAATAGGGACACTTGGAGGGTCAGCAACCCTACCCTTGATTTATATGGCATGTCCATTATTTGGACATGTATATTTGTGTACATTAAGACAAATGATGTCCGCTGCCAAAAGCCAGAAATGAGCACTCAACTTCCAGTTCTGCAGATCTTCAGCCTTGTAGTTTTCATGTTGTAAACTCCTGAGCACAGGGACCAGCTGGGTTTTTCTTTTGCTTATGCAATTTCATAAAGTGTCACCTGTAAAGATGGTACTGTATAACACTAATACACAACTGTTATAAGTTGCCATGCAACCTTTCTGAGGCCCATACAAGAAACATCATTTACAGGACAGGGACAAGGTTCATGAAAAACTTAAGTCTGGGGACCCAGGTCTCCAGAACTTCTGAAAGTCAGTAGAGATAGGGCAGATGAGATTTAGAAGAGAGAAATGGCGAGCAGTGGGATACACAGTGGGCAGGAGAAGAATTAAGCATCCTTTTACAACTTGCCACTTCTCCATTCCTGTCCTACATATAACCCTATTCTTTTTAGTAGAAGCTGGTTTCCATACCCAATTCTGCTTTCTGAAGGTCTAGTGAAGGCCTCAACAAAAATGGGGCAGAGCAGACACATAGCAATCGAAATGAAGACCATTTGCAGCAGAATGCAGACTGACCTCTCTCAGCTGCTTGGAGCAGACCTGGAACTTAAAAGAAATCAGCAACTGCCAGAAGGATTGCCTCATAAGGCTACAGATGATCTCTTTGGTATCTTCCTCATTTCGCCATATCTTCATTTTCCATTCTTCCCTTGTGTCTCTCTCAGGCCAGCAGATTATGTCCTCATGGTGAGGAGCCATTATGAAGCCAGTCACAAGGTAAGTTTTATTTGTCTTTCAGAGACCATTGTGACCTCATGTTGAACTCACACTGCTTGTGACCTCATACTGGGATGTCTCTGATGTAACAGAACCTGGCATGAATCAGAACTGAGCCAACTCCCAGAGGCCTGTCCAGTTTGAATTGAGAAGTGTTTTGTTTTTAAATCTTCTGATTCATTTATAAGGGGAAATATATGTTTCCAAAAGTTGCAAGGAACTAAGATGTTTCACAGTTTCTTACTTTGGCTTGGATCCGGAGTTCGCATGAGCAGACCCTGCCTGCGCAGTGGACCTTTCTCCTCCTCTCCTACCCACTACAGCCCCTGCACGCCCCTCCCTGCAAGATGGTCAGAGGATGTGGCTTGGCAGGGGGTCTGCATTGCAAAAGAGATGGAAATCAGGTGGAGGCAGCTTTCATGAGTAGAGGTGAATGATCTGTCAGTATTGGGCTATTGCTGCAAATGCTTAGAAAGATTACTTAGAAAGATTCTCAGAAAGTTACCGTTCCCAATACACTTCCGAGCACAATAAGTTACATTGGCTCCTAGTATGTTTCAGAGGACAATTCAAGGTGTTGATGCTGACTTTTAAAGCCCTAAATGTCCTTGGCCTGGTATACCTGAAGGAGCATCTCCACCCCCATTGTTCAGCACAGACACTGAGGTCCAGCACTGAGGGCCTTCTGTAGTTCCCTCACTACAAGAAGTAAAGCTACAGGGAACTAGGAACACCCTCCCAGCAGATGTCAAGGAGATGAGTAACTATATAACCTTTAGAAGAGATCAGAAGGCAGCCCTGTATATGGAAGCCTTCTAATGTATAATGTTTTATTATGTTTTTATATCTGTTGGAAGCTGCCCAGAGTGGTTGGGGCAAACCCAGTCAGATGGGCAGGGTATAAATAATAATTATTATTCTTTGGTGATAACTCATAGCTGAGTAAGATTGTCTTCCATGAATATGGTCTTAACAGTGTGTCTGTAGGTGACTGTGGAAGCCAATTCTGGATCCGCAGTACCTTCCTCAGTGGGGACATAGGTTTCCAGATGGGAGTTGATCACGGTGAGGATTTGCCAAATGTGCCTTCCTCTTAACTTTTTTCTCCCTTTCATCCTGAGTTTGTGCTTCCTCAAAGTTCATGACGCCTTTGGTAGAAGCTATTCTCCAACTGAAGCACTCACAGGCCAGTGTTTCCCAGTTGCCAATGTTTATACTACCTTTTTTTTAGATTTGCCTTGAGAGCATCTTTAAACCTCTTTTGTTGACCACCAGCCTTTTCCATTCTTAAATTGGGAATAGAGTAGTTTCTTTGGAAGACGATAATCAGGCATCCAAACAACATGACCAGTCCAGTGAAGTTGATGTTGAAGAATCATTGCTTCAACACTGGTGATCTTTGCTTTTTCCAGTACACTGGCATTAGTTCACCTGTCTTCCCAAGTAATATGTAAAAATGGTCAGAGACATCGTTGATGGAATCTTTCGAGGAGTTAGAGATGGTGTTTATAAGTGGTCCATGTTTCACAATCATACAGTAAAGTTGGTAGTACAATAGCTTTGTAAACAAGCATTTTGGTTTCCCTGCAAATGTCCCAGTCCTCAAACAATCTACGCTTCAATCGGGAGAAAGCCGTGCTTGCAGAGCTCAGGCGACGCTGGATTTTGGCATCAATGCTGGCCCTTGTGGAAAGATAACTGCCTAGGTAAGAAAAGGATAAACATTTTCTAACATTGCACCATTAAGTTGGATTTGTGGCGCTGCGGGACGGGGGGTTGTTTTGTGCTTGTTGGTGCAGCAGTTTGTTTTTTTTGGATATTGAGCGATAGGCCAAGCTTTCCATGAGCTTCTGCAAAGATATTTAGGATGGCTTGAAGGTCATCATCTGAGTGTGCACACATAAATAATAAAATGATGATGATTATGATGGTGGATGTTGAAGGATATGTGAGTAGTGGTGTGCTGGACCACTCAGAAGCTCTCTGTGATAGATTTGTAAAGCCTTTTTAGGACTAAGTTGCCCACATCAGCTTAGATTGACACCATAGTACAAATCTACACGTATGGCAATTGTGGCACTGTGTGACAGTAGCTCCCTTCTTATCTGCTGGCCCACTACCAGAGAATATCATTGGGAGACTATTGCTTGGCCCTGTGCCAGTTGACCTAGGGGATACTGCAGGGTTCCATCTTGTCCCCCATGCTAGTCAGCGTGTCTATGAAAACATTTCAGTGAAGATGAATGGATATGTCAGTTTTGGTTCCCCCAGCTTCTCATTTGTCCAATTTTAAATTCAGACCTCCACATTTCTGCAGCAATATGTGATTTTTTTTTAATCTTCATGAAAAAATGTCTGCATTTTAGTTTGAATTTCTTGTAATAAGCAGGTTTTTGAATGCTCTTTTCCTTAACGTAACTCAGAAGCTGTGCTTTTGGCCTGAGGAGCACTGTTTCCTGTGCAAAGTAGCAGCAGCACACAAGGTGCCACTTCTGAGGTAAAACAGTGCAGTGGACCAGGTTGAGCCAGCTGGTAGGCCCAATATAACCCATGAACCAGTCCTAGACCTAGACCATAGAGTTCAACTCAGAGTTTTAACTCACATTACATTGGCCCAAGGACAAGAATGGTCTGAAGCATAGCTGTGGCATTACTTCCCCATAACAGTATGATAATATTTTAGATGGTATGAAAGATTTACCTTTGGAGATCTCTGTTAAGAATATCTGAAAAGCCATTGCAGATTTGTATTAAATTACAATAGAAAAACGACAGGCTTGTACACTGTTCTCTCTCTCTCTCTCTCTCTCTGCTGTGCCAAATGGATTAATGTTATGATAATGAATACCCGAGGAATTAAGTGTGATTTGTCACTTGTAAAACGTTGCCCACCACTGTAATCCATCACTGCTTTGTGGCAACGAAGGTTGATCTGTCAATGAGATTGCAGAACGAGATGGTAATATCTTCACAGTATCTTTCTCTCTCCTCCCATTTCTGCTCTTAACAAAGAATTTTAATTGTACTTATCCAGGTGAAATCCTGTAGTCATTCGACCAAACCAAGGCTTAATACGCTTTATTTTAAGTCACGTAGATCTCCCAACCTGCAGTAACGTCCTTCCCCTCAGGTTTTTTTTTTTTTCCATCTTATATCCTAGTAACCGTCATGCATGACGATCCCGATCTTCTCTGCAGTGTGCAGTGAGCAGATGGAATGGTCAGTGATTCAAAATGTGAAATACTGAAAAGGTCAAAATCCAACAGGATGCTGCTGTCGGTTTCATCTGTGATCTCTTGTTCTCGTATCAAAAGTCATCATAAGGACAGTAATGAGAACATCATAAATCTAGTTCTCTCACCTAGAGGCCGATGGTGAAGGATGAGTGAGTTCGTAGCGATAAAGAAACTGAATCTACTGCAGTTCTTTATGGGGAAGAGGACTGCTACCCACATAATCACAGGAGCCTGACCGGATCAGAACAATGGTGCATGCAGTGCAATATCTTTCATCTGATAGTGGCCAGGTCCAAACGCTTCAGGACAATTTAAGAATATGGAGTTACAGCATTCATTTCCCAGGCTGATCTCATGGTGGCATTAGGAACACCTTGATTCCCATCCAAGGAAAATTGCACTTATACTCTATTGAGATCTTGTCTAGCACATATTCATATAGATCTGCACAGTATATCAAACCCCATACAATCTTCCAGGCATATATGGTGGCCCACCAGGAACTTAACAAACTTGTTTTTCTTCCGGCTTGTTGTCAGGCATCCAGCAGGTATGGGCAAAATTCTGCTGGCCTGATCGAGGGCATGATCCAGACCCACAGAGTGGTTCAGTCCACCATCCTGATTCAAAACGGTGTCCAGCTGTTTCCAAATATAGACAAAACCCCACTCAACCAGCAGATCAGATGTTTAGAGCATGGCCCTTTCTTACTATCATCCCCCAAATAATTCGCAAAGCAGAAAACCCATTTTTACTCAGTATGTTAAGTGTTTGGTGAACAATACAGGGGTACCTCTGGTTACGTACTTAATTCGTTCTGGAGGTCCATTCTTAACCTGAAACTGTTCTTAACCTGAAGCACCACTTTAGCTAATGGGGCCTCCCGCTGCTGCTGCGCCGCCGGAGCACGATTTCTGTTCTCATCCTGAAGCAAAGTTCTTAACCCAAGGTAATATTTCTGGGTTAGCGGAGTCTGTAACCTGAAGCGTATGTAACCTGAAGCATATGTAACCCGAGGTACCACTGTATACAGCAAAGCAACTTCCGCAATCTGCATGCTGATTCCACTTAGGACCCCTCCCCCCCATGTTTTGTGAAGCTGGTGATATGATGGACAGGGAAGGTTGGGATCAAACAGGTCTATATAGCATCCGGAATTTTTAGGTAAATAGCTTCCCACATACACATAAATAACAGATTTTGGTTAGGCCTTATCATCTGTCAGGAATAGGGTCAACTGGCCAATGGGGCAGCTACCTTTTGTCCCCAAGGATGCCACAGAGAATGATGTGAACTAGGTCTTTGTGACATCGTGCATTGTGGTGCTGCCAGGTTGCTAAGGGCAACCAAGTCACCTCATTTCTTATTGTGGGTGGGGGAGAGCAAAAGCTTACTCACCTAGTCTTTAAAGGTAAGTCTACCCCCAGTCAAAAGTTAATAGATCAACACACCCAAATTGATAATAATAAAAATTGGGGTTCAGCATTCCCAAAAAGTCATGACCAAGTCTAGGCAGAATGCTTTGGCCCAGCAGTAATCTGAGGGCACATCTGGGGTGGGAGGTATAGCTCTCCTCCCTCCACTCCAGACGTTGAGAATAGCTCCTGTTCCTATATATGCACAGCCCTATACCTTTATCTGCATATCCCCCCTCTGGGGTTTTGTTTCTTGGTCATACCAGAGTGTGTGACAGAATGTTGAGAGCTCACTTTTATACATAAGAGATTGCATTATTGAACAGAATCTACACAGCAGGGCCTACTGTGTTCAATAGCATATAAGCAGAAGGAAAAGATAGATAATCTCTTTGCATTTTTTTTAAAGAACGGAGACAATCGATGAATACAACAGGCAGGGGAAGCACAAAGAGACAACCAGGCAGTGTTAGCCAGAGGTTTCTGCACAATGGTTGCCTAGCTGTTGTCAGGTTTTAGGGCAAAGTGTGGAAGAGGATCTCTTTTCTGCTCTCAAAGTAGCCCACAGGAGAGGCACCAGCACAGAGTCTGGGGCTCAATAGAGTTTCATCTTGGGGAAATCAAGGCTGATATGCTACTAAAAGCAGAGCTGACTTTAAGTTCGGGTTTTCGTTTTGCAAAATGAGTTCTTAGGAATGCTGTCCCGCACCCGCTTTTACAACACCCTCTCCCCATCCCTCCAGAAAGCATCTCATCCCACAATTCTCATTCCCTTTTAACAAAGAACAAGGTTGCCAGAGTTGGAGTGTTCATAGCATGAATGTAGTTACCGTTTGCTCAGTGTGCTATTTGTAGCTAGGAATAGCTGCATTTGAGAAAACTAGTCTCTTGTTAGATGATGAAAAGAGGCATACGGAGATGTTGGCATGGCATCGCATGGGGTGCTGGAGCAAAATGGTGGGCTTTCCTTACTAACATTACATCCCTGGAAGGTTTGCATGTGAGGCTATAGCTGCAATCCTATATGAGGAGTTACGCTGCAGTCCTAAACATACTGACTAGGGAGTAAGCCCCTAGTATTAAGGTCGGGGAAGGGACACAAGCAGATTTAGATGTACAGTGGTACCTTGGTTTGAAACTGTTTTGGATTACAACCGTTTTGGATTATAACCACGTCAAACCCGGAAGTGTGTGTCCCTTTTTTTTGGATTACAACCCATTTTTAGGGGGAGGCCCCACTGGCAAAAGCAGGCCTTGGGTTTGGTTTACCACTGGACCTCCGGAACGGATTATGGTTGTAAACCAAGGTACCACTGTATTTGATTTATGTACTGCTTCACACATAGGAAGTCTTGAAGTGATTTATAGGGCCAACATACAATATGCAATGGAAACCTATTAAAAGAAAAGCGAATATACTAAGAGCCTTCATCCACAAAAATCACCAACAACATAAAATAACCACCCAAACCAAATATAAGCAACCCAAAAGCCAGGCCACTAGCGCTGATCAAGTGCTATCCTTAAGGTCCTGAGTGAAAATGGACCATATGTCAATACCAGAACTATATAATTGGTTCAGAAACAAGTTGGTAGCCAGCACAAGTGGGGGCAAACTGTACTTATATGTCCAGATTGTCTAGTACTGGTCAGCAGCCTGTCTGCAGTGGTGGACTTGGGTACTGTGGCACCCTGTGTGAGGCCACAATTGGGTGCCCCTTCCCCAGTCCTCACGCTGCCTTCCCAAAGGTGGATAAGGAGGTGCCTGGCTATGGGAAGGAGGCACGAGGGCTCTGTCAGGGTCCTGGAGCCCTCCCACCTCCTTTACCAAAGCTGGGAAAGTGCTAACTAGGCTTTGGAAAGGAGAAGGGAGGACTCTACGCCAGTGTGGTGTAGTGGTTAAGAGTAGTAGACTTGTAATCTGGTGAACCGGGTTCGTGTCTCCGCTCCTCCACATGCAGCTGCTGGGTGACCTTAGGCTAGTCACACTTATCTGAAGTCTCTCAGCCCCACTCACCTCACAGAGTGATTGTTGTGGGGGAGGACGGGAAAGGCGATTGTTAGCTGCTTTGAGACTCCTTAGGGTAGTGATAAAGCGGGATATCAAATCCAAACTACTCCTCCTCCCCCTCCTCCTCCTCCTCCTCCTCTTCTTCTTCTTCCCAAAACCTCGCACCTCATGTACAGGGCTTTGAGATGGCGCCCCCTCGGCTCAGCACCCTGCGTTTGCTCCCCAAAATCCACCCTAGTGTCTGCTACAGTTTCCAAACTGCCCTCAAGGGCAGCCCAACAGCACACCACTGTAATCTAACCGAGAAGTTACCACCGTATAGACCTCTGGATCTAGGCTATATCTATCCAGATAGGGTCACAGCTGGGCCACCTGCCCTAGCTGGTAGAAGACTTGCCATTCCAGAGGGGCCTCTTGCACCTCAAATAACAAGGATGGATCCAGGATGCCCCCAAGCTGCACACCTGCTCCTTCAGGGCGGTGCATGATCCTATCTAGCTACTGATCTTTCGTTATTTCGGAGATCAAGGGATCTGGGATTAACTGGGTCTGCTCTGTGACTATTGTTGGGGGATCATGGGATATGAAACAGTATTTACAGGGCTATTGTAATGATTTGGACTTACCATTCAGGCCCAAACACAGATTTGTACGGAATTTTGTTGCTGATGTAGCAGCACATTTTGGCTCTCCTTCAGAGCCATGAGCTCTTAAAAGTTCACCTCAAAACACTGGTGGAAAATATTAAATGACAGCCTCTCTGCTTTCTCTCCAAGCCAGTGATGCATTCCATACTGCTTCTCAAGGTAATAATCCTTCTGCCAGTCACATTAGGAAAGATGGAAGTATTAGTGGATATTTCCCCCCACCCCTACCCCCGATAATGGAAGATGGCTTCATTAAGTTGTTAGGATGAAGCCATTAGTGTTTATGTTGCTCTGCAGAGTAACATAAGCAAAAGACAAGTCCACGTCCTCAGGAGCTTACAGGCTAAAAATACACCATGATAGGGAAGGAAGACAACAGAGGCAAGGCTAACAAGGGATAAGTGCCAGAAAGCACAATTACATGTAATGGGGCTTTGTTTTGGCTGGGGATAAATACTAAGGCGTCACAGAAGATATGGGCTTTGAGGTGAAGACTGAAAGAAGAGAGGAAAGGTTGTCAGAACGCAGAATTCCTCCTGAAGTTTCAGCTTCTTACTCCCCTTCTCAGAAAGCCTGCTCATGCATTTCTCCAGAGCAAATGCAAGGAAGATGGAGCAGAGCTATGCCTCCCCCTTCATCACATGCCATGCTGTGCTGACCTCACTTCCACCACCTACATATTGAGCATGGCATTTGCAAAGGGGGAACCTATACCTGAATGCGTGACCTCCTGTTTTGTGAAATGCCTATATGCCACCCAGCAGCTCATGCGCTCCAAGACATCCATGTTCAATGCACACACATTGGAGCAGCATAGTGTGGCATGCAATGGCTCAGGCCAGGCTGATTTACCATTCATGTGGAGAAACACATGAATAGGACTAGAATCATCAGGAAAAGGTGTGGAATCTCTGGGAAAGGAGCCAAGGCCAAAAGCTTTTGCTGTTAGCTCCATTCCTATGTTCATTAGGCTCCATCCTAAGCCACCAGGTGCTGCCCTCTGACTAGGGGTAGGGGACGAATTGCATTCAGTTCACGTTTAAAGGAGAACTTTCCCAATTTGCACTTTCTGAAGCTACAGTCATACCTCATGTTACATTTGCTTCAGGTTGAGTGTTTTCAGGTTGTGTCCTGCGGTGACCCGGAAGTTCTGGAAAGGGTTACTTCTGGGTTTTGCCACTTGCGCATGCACAGACGTGCAAAATGACGCCACACGCATGTGCAGAAGTGGCGAATCGTGACCTGCAGATGTGGGTTGTGTTCTGCTCATGTTGCAAATGGGCCTCCGGAACAGATCCCATTCACAACCAGAGGTACCACTGTATATGCAAACTGAAACACAGCCGTTCCACTGAAATTTGCACTTCTCTGAATTTTGTAATGTGGTTCTCTAGCCAAGCAGTGTGTGCCAAAACTGCATATGCTGAGCTAAGGTGTTCATAAAAATGCATGTATCATTGAAAATAAGACAAAATTTATTATATTGGGGAAATGGCTTTGTAAAATTGCATACAAGATGCACACAAAAGCTAAAATTGCATACAAAAATGTATATGAGGATAAATTTCCACTAAAATACTGATACATTTTCATGAGGACTTCTTTCTTTCCTTCTTTCTTTTAAAAAAGGTAAACTGATGTGGAAATATGGAGAATGGAACTTAAATGAGAAACTTGAAAGAAAACGGAACTGACAGATTCGCCCAATCCTACCTCTGACCCACTCGGTGCCATCCCTTCCTTTCACCATGCTCTACTAGGCTTCATCTTCTGATGTATCCTCCATCTACCCCTTGGGCTCTACTCTCTGAATCTCCAGGCCTAAGGTTCCTGAAAGGGGCAATGGTGGGAAGGGATGTACTCAGGGTGAGAGTTCCGGGCATAAGGAGCGACAAGAGGAAATGAGTGCAGTTCCTAGACAAGACCTTTGAATAGCTCTACTGTGATAGGACTTGGAAGCGTGAAGATCATTATTAGGATATGTGAGTGGAAAAAAGAAGGGGAGTGGCATAGGGGAGGCTTTTAAAGGATGCACCAGGAGTTTGCTCTGTATGAGCTCCTCTGCATTACTGCGAATGTTCCCTTCTACTCTTGAATGTTCCCTAATTAGTCATTTGAGGGGGGAAATTTAAAGAAGGAAAAGCACAAAGTGAGAGCTATGCATAATTTACAAAACTGAACGCTTCCTTTTAGGTTAATGGCATTGCAGCTCGTTTCTCCCTCCCCCTAAGCCTCTGGCAAGAACCTTCTGCCTTCCTCATTTTTATCACTTCATTTGGAGTTGTGTCCCTCCCATCACCTTCCAAAAAACTGGGGAGACTCTCTTTTCCTT
Source organism: Podarcis pityusensis (assembly GCF_964106645.2). NCBI lineage: Eukaryota > Metazoa > Chordata > Lepidosauria > Squamata > Lacertidae > Podarcis > Podarcis pityusensis. The sequence continues at coordinate 82,697,985 of NC_138032.1, read as the reverse complement.
CTGGCACTACAAAGTACCTTTTACTAATATACCATCTTCTCTCTCTGTCTCTCTTTGCTACTTTGCGCAGACCAGGTTAAAAGTCTGGTTTTTGCAGATGCCCTGAAGAATGTTGTTGAAGTGCCTTCCTAGAAACCAGCACGAATCAAGGATGTGAAGATATTGGGGGGGGGGGGAGAGACTTTGGGGAGGGAAGGAGAGCCTTCCTCAAAAGGTTTTTAAAATAACAATTTGCATCCTCAAGTAATTCCCAACTCTCCCTGGCAACCATTCATTTCTTCCAACCGGCAGAAATCTGCAATATGAGAGTGGATTGGCTTCTTTTTCCCATGGGGCCATGTATCTCTTCATCCGCCGCCTAGGGTAAAAAGCAATGCATACGTTTACAATATAAATGTGATTTAATCGACCTCCCTGTCAGCAAGAAATGGCAAGCATATCAAACAAGACCAAGATGTTAGGAGAGGGAAAATGGGAGGGGGGAATCATAAATTATTGCTGTGATGAGTTTCTGAGCTGGGGTTTTTTTTTGTGGGTGGGTGGGGGGGGAGGGGGAGACTACTGGATGATTTTGTGTAAGGCTTTTCCCCGAAACAATAATTAAGATAATTCTGTATGACAAGGAGAAAAATGTTCAGCTTTGTATGAAATGTGCTTTATGTTTAGCAAGCTGAAAGCTCTCTGTATTGATTAGAATTCCCCACAGCCCAGCAATGCAAAGCTAAAATTAATTGAACTGCGGTCCATCTCTTTTCCCCGAATCCTTATTTACTGGATCCTGTGTGTGTATCTTGAGCTGAAAATTGATAGGTTCCTTTGTGGCGAGTGTGCGTGTCTGTGTTTGTGTACACCAAAGCTGTCAGAAGCATGTTCAAGGCCGGCCCTATCAATAAGCAGCACAAGGAAGCCCGCCTCAGGCGAGGGATTTGGGGGTACTATTAAAAGGCAGCAAATAGTCAATTATTTGGTTTGTTGTTATATTTTCACCACCAGGGGAAGACCATTCAGATTTCTTTCTGCCTTCTTCTTTTGCCTTGGGCACCAATATGTTTCTGGCCATCTCTAAGAACGCAGGATCCTAATATCCACCCTCTTACAGCTAAGAGAAGCACAACCCACTGGAAAATATTCCCGCCCAAGCCCCTTGAAGTGAATGGGAGCCATGCAAGGAGCACAATAGTTACGCAGGCTGACTTTCAAACAGTTTGGATGGAAGGCTAGGTTGCCTGCCTCTTCCACATCAGCAATTCCAACACACGAGAGAAAGTCGTTCTTGTGCCTGAAAGCAGAAAGGAAAATATACAGCATTTAACTAGGTTGGAGAAAGATACATAAACCACATTTTTTAAAATTTATTGTATGCTACCCTTCCTCACGTGAGAACCCAGGGCGACTTACAACAAAGATGCACTTGCACTTTTAAGGGACCCCCATTTGCAAATGGTCCCCCAAATGGTCCAATGACAATTTATGGAAGAGTGGAAACTTTGGGGGAGGGATTGAAATGAAATTGCTGGCAGGATTTGAAATCTGAGCGATGGAAAGAAATGATAATACAGTGGACGCTCAGGTTGCGAACGTGATCCATGCGGGATGCACATTCGCAACCCGCGTCTGCGTGTCTGTGCACGCACAGGTTGCGATTCGGTGCTTCTGTGCATGCGCAAAGAGCGATTTAGTGCTTCTGCGCATGCGCGGCCGCTGAAACCCGGAAGTAACCCATTCCGGTACTTCTGGGTTTCGGTGGTCCATAACCTGAAAAAACGCAACCTGAAGCTTCTGTAACCCGAGGTATGACTGTATACGAAATACAGGACTGCATATTAGATGAAATGTGCAATGTAATAGAGGAATATGTATTAGATTAAATGCGTGACATTATGCAGTCTACAAAAGGGATGGGCATATAAACAGCATGGAAGGGAAGGTGGGAAGTCAAATTAAAAGAGAAATATATAACCAAATCTGAAGTTTGAAATCAATTGGTTAAAGTTATGAAAATCTTTAAAAGTGAAAGCAAAGGTGCACTTGCGCAATGGGGCTTTCCCCTTCTCAACCCCCATGTGTGGCCCCGTGCCCCCCCCAAGCAGCTCTGGGGTGGTGGGTTGGGGACGAAAGAAGGGGTCTTTCCAGCTAGCAAGCTGAAATACTTCCTGAGATGGAACATTTGTCACAGGGTAACGCTGGTCATTGTGGGCTAAATGGAACTCTTAAGGTCAGAGCAACAGTACTTCTGGATCCCAGATGCCAGGGCCCAAACAGTGTGCATGTGTGTGTCCCTTAACTCCCTGCTTCTGGGCACCCCCTTAACATCTGGATGGACTAAAGCATCTCTTAGTGCAGGCCCCTCACATTCTTCATTTCCATTTCCCTCACATCTTCCAATTCATGCGTTTCGACTTTCCTCCTGCTCAGCCCATCCTCTTTATCCGTAACCCAAGGCTTGCTTTATTTACTGCCTCGACAACCTCGTCAAAAGTCCACATTCCCCTGCCGTGACAACACTTTCTTCCAATATTCTGGTGAATTTTTATGTCAGTTGCTATGTGTGTGTTTTTTGTTCTGACTTAGTGAAATATATTTCTTTCGAGCTGCCTTTGACAAAATGTGTCATTTTTGAACTTTACACTGGATTTCTTGGCTCCGGCTCCCTTTGAGTTACGGCCTCTCTTCCCCTCTCTTGAATAAATTACTCTTCCCACCTTTTAGAGGACTGCTACACTGTCTCCTTCAGTGACCTCTTGTTCTTCATTCTCTTTGAAATTTCTCATTATTTAGTTTAAGCCCTTCTGTGGCCTCCTTTTTCTTTTTCCTGCCATGATTTTTGTTTTGTTTTGTTCTGCAGTCCTCAGCCTTGCCAGTTTTCTTCTTTTCCTGCAGGGGCAAAATCCAAAGCACCCTGGCTGGAGTCCAGATTTGAGTAATTATTTTCTGTCTCCCTAAAACCCTTTTGCCCTGACTATTGTATATGATTCTTAGGGTTCATCTTGGCTTCTTGCCCCGCTAAGCACTGTTGCCTTTTGTTTCCAGACTCTCATGCCTGAGACTGTGCTTAACAAAGAAATGGAGAGTTTTAAAGTATTTAATTGATATATATTTTTGCAGTGCACCCAGAAAAAGACTGAGGGGTCCTCCTTACAGCTTACTTATCTATCTAGGTATTGAGATCAATTCCAAGGCTACGGATACCCTGCTACAGATGTCAGAGGAATCTGTTGAAAATGGACTATCAAGCTGATTTCCTTCATCAAGGCATGCATTTTTGCTATGGATGCTGTTTGCCTCCGTTTTCCACAATGAAATTTTCTCTCTCTTGTTTTGTACAAGCTGCATTATTACATATTAATTGATGTATAAATGCTGCTGTCCCAACGGGGGCCTCATCACTGTTCTTTTTCCCGAAGTGTCGTTGGTTGATTTTGTATGCCATAAGATGAGTCAGCCTCTAGGCACTAAGGCTGCAAGTCTAACCACGTCTACTTAGAAGTAAGTCCGATTGAGTTCAATGGGTCTTACTCCCAGGTAAGTGGAGTTAGGACTGCAGCCTCAACCCTACTTCCTACTGTAAATTTTTAAAACCACATGGAAAGTACTGATCTTCTGGATTATATCTGTGCTCATCAGTTAAAATCTTAAGAGTTTCAAGCTTTCTTTAGCTTGGGTGTGGAACAAAGCAAGCTAAGCTAAGAGACATCAGGTAGGACCCATAGTCTGGGGCAAGCAACAGTGGGTTCCCCATTTCCCCACTGGGCACGCACATATTGCAGGGTGCCGACTTGGACCCTGAATTATGAGTGACCAGTGGCACAGGCGGTGTAATCGTACCCCCCCCCCCAAGTAGCGGCAAGAAGAGACAGAGACAGGGTTGAATTATGACAGGACACTGAACCACCAAGTTATGAAGTATTGTGAGAAGAAGGAGAGGGAGCTGGAGAACAGATAGCAGACACATCTTTAGAGAACCTGGGAACTCCCCCTTCTCCAAGGACAATTAGGATTCAAGGGCAAAGAACGCAGCAACGTTTGCCTCCTGAGACTTTCCGTAGGGACACAGGGTGTTGTTGGGGAAGGAAAAGGAGGGGCTCAGAGTGAGCAACGTCATGATGGCATCCAGGACTAGATTCCTTGTCTTGCTCCACAATTGCTGAATAAAACCACAAATACGAACTTTCTTGTTTCTTCTTTGATCCTGGAGGCTGCCGGGGGAGGAGAGAATCTCTTGAGCCCGACAGGTGCTGATGCTGAGCAACCATAACAATTTTTTTTGTGGGTGTCCAAGCCCCCGGGCCCCCTATAGCTGGTGCCAGTGACATAATGAGTTTGGGGATATGGACTGATGGGCCTTCCCAGCTGTACCCACAGACTGACAGTGGGCTGACAGTATCATGGTTGCCCTAAGTCAGTCTTTCTCTCCTTTAACTCTAGCCTGCTTGCTGGAGGGAAATGTTATCTCTGTCACCATATGGGATGTCAGAATCCCTGCCCTTGGTGTAATAAGAATAAGAATAAGAATAAGAATAATACTTGTACCCTGCCCATCTGACTGGGTTGCCTCAGCCACTCTGGCCAGCTTACAACAGAATATAAAGAACATATGATACACCAGACATTAAAAGCTTCCCAACAGAGGGCTGCTATAGCATACAAAGTTGAGCCAATGAAGTCTCTGTGTGGATCTTTTTTTTTTAAAAAAATACTTTTTTTATTAAGGTTTTAAACAAAGAAAAAAGAAAAGCAACACACACACACAAAAAATAATACAAAATTTAACAATAAAAACACAAAACATAACAATTAAAAACAAACTCTCTTTTCCATTCCCAATTTTAAATTACTTATTTTCTGGACTTCCTCATATCTCCCTCTTTTGTATTCCAATCTGCATTATTTGTCCAGCAGTTTCTTTTCCACTTTTTTAAACCCAATCTTTAATTTAATAAAATATTAAAATATATAACTTCAACTTTTTTAAACCTAATCCTTGTTCTTAATGTCATATACCTTTAAATTTTTCCCTTTTATTATCAAATTTCCATTCTTTAAACATCTTTAATCTTGATCTTTAATCTTAATCTATCCTTAACTTTAACCTGTACAGCTGGAAACCACTTATTTTCAATCCAACATCACTCTAACATTCCTTAATTTTGCAGTGTTTCTGAAGATAGTCTTTGAATTTCTTCCAGTCTTCCTCCATCGACTCTTCTCCCTGAGTCTCTTTGTGGATCTTGCTCTCCTTGTCAGCTCTGCTGTGAGAACAATGGACAGCTTACAGAAAATTTGCCTCCTCTGTCTGTGTCGTGGCTCAGGATTTCCCAGTCCTGAAAGACCAGCATCACGCCCTGTCAAAGCTGAGCATTCATTCGGGTTTGCTGCAGCTTGCTGCCAGTGTGCAGCTCAGAGTTGTCAATAGATCCTGGTGGTTGGGTGGACAGAGGCTGGCAGTTTTGCGTATAGGCCCCAGTTTAATGCAGAAAGGTGTGCAAACCTGAGGATTGGTGAAAGATCCATAGCAGCAAAAGTCTTAATTCTGGGGCTGCATTACAAAAAGCATCTTTCCAAGAGGGGAAAAAAGGAGAAAACATAATTAAGTAAAAGCAATATTCTGCCTGTCATAACCATAGAAACAGCCTGGCTAAGCTGGGGACATGTAAGAATTCTTGCAAATTTGATGCCAATCCATGTGACAGTCAAGAGTGTACACTCTGAGGCTGAATCAGGGAGAATAATTGAAGCCTTGCAGAAATTGCAGAAAGGCAAGCCAGAGTGTGGGTGAACACTTAGCAGTAACTGGAAATTTAATGCACTATAGAGAAATGTGTGTTTCACTTCCTGAAACAAAGGTATACTCATGTCTTTTGGATCTGTACAGAGAGACCATTTGTGATCCTTATTCCAGGAACTGGGACTTGTTAATAAAAGGTGGGGTACAAAACAGATAAGGGGAGAAGTGTACTATTCCTATTGTTATTATTAATCTATTTAAATTGCGCACCACAATAATTTACAAAGTTTTAAAGAATTACACAAGCAAAACAACAGGCCTCTGCTCTGAGGAGCTTGCAATCTAATATTTGACTGGGAGTGTGGGCAGTCAGAACAAGGGGAGGAAAGAGAGAGGCAAGGAAACTTATTTTCCATTTTGTGCGTGCCTCTTTTTTATGGGGCTTGGCAACCCTTGCTGTAAACATATTTGAGTTGTTTCAGTGCCATTCCCCTTAGTTTTTGTTTCCCTGCCTCATTGCAGCCCTTGGTCTCGTTTTCTCACATTGTCATTGACCCCACTGGCTGTCGTGACCCTCGAGAATGGACGGATGATGTAATGTGTAACATATCAATGAAATCACATTAGTCCCTGCTGCCAATTGGCTTAAATGATAGCGCAGGCCGCAAGGGCATTGGAGAAGGAAGAAAATGGCGGCAGGAAGAAGCAATAGCCAAAGGAGCAAAAGGACACTGAATAATATCAAAACGAAGCAAACATTCAGCCCGGTGGGGTTGGATGATGTTTTGGCTGTGTCAAATGTGCTACTTTCAAAGGCCCATTACAAACGACCAACTTACCAAGCAGCAAGGGTTTTACTTTGTTAAGAACTAAGTTGTTGAGTTAGGCCAAAAGTCCAGCATCCTGTTCTCACAGTGGCCAAGCAGATGCCCATGGGATGCCCACATGAATGATGGAGCCTTGCTAAAGCCCACAATAACAAGAGGTAGTAAATTCAATAGCATAATGATCAGATTTCTCCACTAGCCATATTCAGTCATTCCCCTGCATGAGGGGAAGAGGGCAGGGTATAATTCTTTGGCTCCGCCTTTGGTCACTTCTCAGTGGTCTGGACACCTTTCTTCATAGTCAACCTGATGGTCTGCAACAGGAGAGCAGAGACTAGTCCTGCTAACCGTGATCTAGGCACCCTGATTGGTTCAGGGTTCTAAAACAGGAGTTGCGGAGGCTTCCTAGTGCAGACGTTTAGCTCAAATGCATGGCAAGCTGCTGAGATGCAACCGAGGGGGCAGGACACACAACAACAGCACTCTGCCATCTTGTGCAAGTGTTATTTAGTGAGTTGGAAGGCAACTGTATAGGTCTAGACTCTAGAGGATTTTATTATGTGGGGGGGATAAGTGAGAAACTTATGACTATTGCTATGATTTTAGGCTGAGAGGCATGATGGAGCTGCTTAGTTGTGTGTATGTGATATATATAAAACTTGATTTTTAGGGTCTGAGGTGGGACACATGGGCTTAAAGGCAGTAAAAATCTTTTTTTTTTAAAGAATCTAGATGTTTCCCCTGAAGAGAGCAACTCCCACGAAAGAGTAACTTGCTTTAGAAACAAGACCATTATCAGTGTGATGGATAAAATATGAATCATCTGCATCCTTAAACAACAAGAAGAACTAAAACAGTGACAAACCATTGCAGCAATGTTGGAGGAGATAGGACTTCACAAACAGGCTAAGTAGCAATAGCTACAGAGTGCTTCAAAGTGAAGTGTAGTCTCCCATATCACTGCAGCTTAGCACACATTTGGGGCCACTTTCCCCTGGCTACCAGTTGCCACAAGTTGTACCACAAATAAATGCTGAAATTAGAAAATATGTGGTGCAGCCATACTGTGTGCATTGGATTTTTAGTTGACCCATTTATTAAGGCCTCATTTCCTTCTGTCAAAGCACTGTGGGTGATTGAAACTTGCCACAGCCATCTGACAGTTACACATTTGTTCACTGAAACAATTTCTTCTTGCAAAGGCCAAGGAACTGTTGGACAGGGGATGGGGTCGTGTACAAATCCAACCCCCTTCGCTTTATTTCCAAAGTGTGCTTTATTTCCAGAGTGTGCTTTATTTCCAAAGTCGAATTAATAGTCAGCACGGCTTTGCACAGCATTATGAGCTAAGTGGGTTTATGGAGAGCTTTGATGGAAAGCTTTATGGAGCAAGTGGGTTATGCGGAGAGATTTGAAGGAACAGAGGGAAGTGGCACCATATTAATTAGGAATGGGGAACCTGTGCCCCTTCAGATCTTGTTGGAATACAACTCCCATCAGCCCCAGTCAGCAAGGGATGATAGGAGTTGTAGTCCAACAACATCTGAAGGGGCTCAGGTTCTCCACCTCTGAAGCACTAGGGCAGTATTTTTCAATCAGTGTGCCGTGGTACCCTGAGGTGCTTTGAATGATGGTTAGGGGTGCCACAGGCAACACTGGCCTGTGTCCCTCTTTCCTTCCCTCCCTCCTCTGATGCCCTCTCACATCTCTACCTCCCAAAGGCTTGCACAGCTGTTGTTGCAACAGCCCTGACTACAAGCTCCTTAGGCCACTGGTGTGTCTGGGGCTGGCCAGGGGGTGCTTCCCAAGCTCCTGTGGGGAAGTGTGAGGGGCAACCTCAGAGACCAGGGCCAGCAGCAGAAGCTGCCCAGAGGACCCCCAAGGAGAGGGGAGGCGAGAGGAGGCTGAGGTGTTTGAAAAAGGGTGAGAGGCTGCCAGCTCTGCAGGCAAGGGGTGTGACATAACTGGGCTCCTGAGCCTCACAGGGGTGCCACAGAAAGAATGTAGTTTGGTCAAGGGAGTCGTGGACTCAGAAACATTGAAAACCTCTGCACTAGGGGCAGCAAAAGGAAACAAGGGAACAAGAGATCTTTGGTCATGTTTTTTATTATTATTAAATATTTTCTTGTTTTACAGAGGTATGTGTAATGTCTCTCGTATTTTTTTCCATGTAACATTTTTACAAATCAGTTTCATTTGTTGAGACATTAGGAAGAAAAGGGGTGGGGGGAGATGGGGGGGTTGGGTGGCAATGTTTCTATTTTGCTTAATGTATGTAGGGTTTGATGTCAGCGTTACTCGTGCCGGTTCTCTGCTGTTCACTTCTGTTCCTTTGGTGGTGAGAGAGGTTGGGGTTGGCCTAGGGCGTGGTTGTTTGTTTGTGATTGGCTGTGGTGATCTTTGTTTTTGTGTGTGAGTGGGGTGGGTGGGTGTTTTGGATCAGGTTAGCCATATTGATTTGTATGCTGTTGGTGGATTATTGTCATTGTCTTGTTGGGCTGTGTATGTGATAAAGGGAAGCCATACCGGGGTAAAGGCATCTTCTTCTGTTTGTCCCTGTGTCAGTTTCAGTTTACTGGTTAATTTTTCTAGTAGGGCTGTTTCCCATACTATTTGGTACCATTGGTCCATGCTTACTCCTGACAGGTGTCTCCAGTGTCTGGTTATGGTGTTTCTGGCTGCTGAAAGTAGGTGGGTTATGAGTGCTTTGTGGTGTAAATGGGCATTGTTGTCTTGGAAGATGTTTTCACCCCAGAATTGGCCCTACTAAACATCTTTGGTCATGTTGTTGTTTGGATTGTTTGCTCCTAAAAGCAAGCAAGCAAGCAAGCAAGCAAGCAAGCAAGCACTAGAGAATGAATGAAAGAGAGAAAGAAAAGCAGAGAGGTTACAAATCAGCATTAAGTAGGAGGAAAACAATCCAGTTCCTGAACAGTAAGCACTGCAGCCTAGCTAAATCGTACACTTAGAAACCTGGTGTTTTGGGGCATATTGCTGCAAACAGATGGGAAATATGCCTTGTGATTGCCAAGGTTTCCCGAGCCCCACACACTTTGCCATGGCAGTGTATCTGGAAGTTTACAAGTGGGAGGCAATTTGGGAACTTCTCTCAAGCGCTTGTGTCCCCTCCCTTTCCCCCTCTTCTGGAAGAGGAGCAAGAGATGCCTTTGGCTTTTCTTTGGCAACACCAGCAATGGCGAGAACCTCACATTCCTAGAGATCTTTCATCCAAATGGCTTCCTATATACAAAAGCAATTTGCAGGCATCATTGACTGATTGCACAAACCACGGCCCCCAATGCTCCTGATTGGCCTGTCGCAGCAGTGGGACCGTGGCTGCGTCTATTCTTGCTGCCAAGGCAGGTTTAAAAGCAGCAGGCTTGAGGCCCTTCTTGTCATTACAGCTACAGCCATATGCATGCCCACCATCTGGTTCTGAGGGCAACATATGTATCTGACAACAAATGCAGGACCTGACTGTACGACTCGCTGACAAAAGCTGTACTGCTCTGGAGATGTGAATCAGAGGTGAGTTTGTGCTCTTCTACTTGAGATTAAAAGAATGCTGTCCAAAAGGTATCCTTCTCATGGGACTGGATGAAAATAGAGCATAAAGGAATGATGCATACTGACTAACGTCATATAGGTTACAAACACACACACACACACACACACACACACACACACACAATTTATTTATTTGGTCTTTCATATTAAATTTTACAATGATATATCAAACATAAATCATAAAAACAAGATTCCAAGGAATCTCCTGGACTTCCATCCTCCCCTTTGTGGGTCCTATTATTGATCATTTCGTCCTACATTTTTTGTTGTTATTGTTTAATTTAGTCATTTAGTTGAGAGCCAGTGTGGTGTAGTGGTTAAAAGCGGTAGTCTTGTAATCTGGGGAACCGGGTTCGTGTCTCCGCTCCTCCACATGCAGCTGCTGGGTGACCTTGGGCCAGTCACACTTCTTTGAAGTCTCTCAGCTCCACTCACCTCACAGAGTGTTTGTTGTGGGGGAGGAAGGGAAAGGAGAATGTTAGCTGCTTTGAGACTCCTTAAAGGGAGTGAAAGGCGGGATATCAAATCCAAACTCTTCTTCTTCTTCTTCTCTTCTTTGTGTCCGACTCTTTGTGACCCCATGGACTCTTCTCTAGGTATGAACATTGTGGTCAGTGTCAGAATCATCCACCTCTGCTTGCGAGATGACTTCTAGCTTTCCCTCTGAATCAGGGACACAGCAATTAAGTGGGGAGCTGTGCTAGTTTTCTCGTGGAAAGAGAACAGAGCTTTTTGCAACCGGCTTTTTGCCGGCATTTATTACTGTTGTTGTTTAGTCGTGTCCGACTCTTCATGACCCCATGGACCGGAGCACGCCAGGCACTTCTGTCTTCCACTGCCTCCCACAGTTTGGTCAAACTCATGCTGGTAGCTTCAAGAACACTGTCCAACCATCTCGTCCTCTGTCGTCCCCTTCTCCTTGTGCCCTCCATCTTTCCCAACATCAGGGTCTTTTCCAGGGAGTCTTCTCTTCTCATGAGGTGGCCAAAGTATTGGAGCCTCAGCTTCACGATCTGTCCTTCCAGTGAGCACTCAGGGCTGATTTCCTTCAGAATGGATAGGTCTGATCTTCTTGCAGTCCATAGGACTCTCAAGAGTCTCCTCCAGCACCATAATTCAAAAGCATCAGTTCTTTGGCGATCAGCCTTCTTTATGGTCCAGCTCTCACTTCCATACATCACTACTGGGAAAACCATAGCTTTAACTATATGGGCCTTTGTTGGCAAGGTGAAGTCTCTGCTTTTTAAGATGCTGTCTAGGTTTGTCATTGCTTCTCTCCCAAGAAGCAGGCGCCTTTTAATTTTGTGGCTGCTGTTACCATCTGCAGTGATCATGGAGCCCAAGAAAGTAAAATCTCTCACTGCCTCCATTTCTTCCCTTTCTATTTGCCAGGAGGTGATGAGACCAGTGGCCATGATCTTAGATTTTTCTGATGTTGAGCTTCAGACCATATTCTGTGCTCTCCTCTTTCACCCTCATTAAAAGGTTCTTTAATTCCTCCTCACTTTCTGCCATCAATGTTGTCCCATCAGCATGTTGATATTTCTTCAGGCAATCTTAATTCTGGCTTGGGAGTCATCCAGTCCAGCCTTTCACATGATGAATTCTGCATATAAGTTAAATAAGCAGGGAGACAATATACAGCCTTGTTGTACTCCTTTCCCAATTTTGAACCAATCAGTTATTCCGTATCCAGTTCTAACTGTAGTTTCTTGTCCCACATAAAGATTTCTCAAGAGAGAGATGAGCTGATCAGGCACTCGCATTTATGATGATCCAAATCTTTTACATCTCCATTGTGTCTAGAATTCACCCTTAAACTACAAATGATATTCCAATCCTACTAATGATTTCAACTGTTTACAATGTTCTTTAGGATAAGTTATAATTCCCCCCATTCCTTATTAAAATTTTGGTCCTCCTGATAGCTGATTCTTCTGGTCATTTTAGCCATTTCAGCATAGTCCATCAACTTCATCTGCCATTCTTCTCTGGTAGGAACTTTTATCTTCTTTCCAGAGATGCACACACACATATCTTTTGTCCCTTGCTCCCACACTCTGCTGTTACACCTATGAAGTAGCATACAGCCTACACCTCTGATCCCAGATCTTTTCCTAATATGTGAACCCAGCCAGTCGAAGCTGTTCCCAGGGTGTGGCTGCTGTCGCATGCTGACAGCTTACCTTGGGGCCACAGGTGAGAGCTGAGTGCAGGGTGGGGAACAAAGGTGGACAAACTGCCCCAGAAAGAGCATGACGTGTCCCCCACCAAAGGTACACCCCCTCCCCCTAACACCCCATACACCCCTGCAATGCTTTTTTTCTAAAAAAAAATGTTTAGCGGTACTCTCCTTTTGACTCAAGAAAATCACCATTTCATAGTTCAAATTGGGAAAAATAAATACAGTAAATGGACAAAAGTACAAAGAACATGCATTACACTGGGAAAGGAAATGAAGCTGCCATCGGAGGTGGTAACAACAAAACTGACCTATCACCGTGCTAGATTCCAACTCCTACTTCACACATTAAACGCCCGCTTCCATCTGAGACTCAGGAAACACTGTGACAGGAAATGAGGCCGCCATCGGGGGTAGCAACAGAACTAATGATTCACTGTACTAGAGAAGAAACGAACATTTTTTTAAAAAAAATTAGGCTCTTCTCCCATTAGATTCACAAAATGTTTAGGGGTATGCATCCCCCTGCGTCCCCCTCCCTCACAAAAGCACTGCACCCTTGCATGTATACTGCTGGATCTAGGCTGGATCTACACCACTGACCTGTTTAACGTTATTAGAACAATATTAGATATATTGTTCTAGAATATCACAGGGCATACATGTAATTTAAATCATTTTTCTTACTTTGTTGTTGGTTTATTTCCGTCAAAATGTTGCTGGTTGCTCTGCCGAGCCGTCTGGTGTGACGTTTTAATAACACATTAAGAACGTTAAAAACAATGCGCCATTTATGCCTCCACGTTACCACAACCCTTCTTTGACCCTTTCTTAACGTTAAAAACCTGGCTATGTCTGCTTGTCGTCAGCAAGCTTTTCCCAGACCATCTGTGTACACACACACACACACACACACACACACACACACTGGTCTTGAATCCAGACTAATTCTATGAGAAGATAAGATTCAAATGTGGCTCCTATTTTAGTTCAGAAAAATAGTGTGTGTCACCTCAACAACCAGAAGCATGGGAGGCACTGTCCTCATAACGAATGGTGTGGATTTCATAAAGGGAGATTTGGATTTTTCAACATCAAGTACAAAACTGTATTTAAAAAAGCACACCTCTGGCTAATCGCCTAATGTTATACTTGCCCTGAGTGTTAAGGATTAGTACGTCAGGTCATGCCACATGTAAATTTACCACTTTTCATCAAATTCCGGCAAATAATTCTCTCGGTGTGCGTCATTTTAAGCTGTCACAGCCCTCTGCTTTTTCCATGGACCTGAATCAATACTGATCTCAGTTTGAAAGCACTTATGACAGGGCTCATATTTGTAGATCCACAAGCAGAATGGATACGTGCTAAAGCTAGTCACCTTGGCATTTTTGCAGCCTCATTGACGTATTAAATATAGGTATTCACCATGACTATTAACCTTACAATTATTAAGCAATAAACCCCCACATACATATTTATTAGATGAATCTTGTATAGCTGCATAGTGTCTTCCAAAACAGATGTGGATGTGGAAGAAGGTGCTATGAAGCCAGACTATAGAATTGGCAGAAAAAGGGGGAATCAAAAGTGGATATACCCTCTTGTTTCCCTTTGATGTCAGTGACTTGATATTGACCATGCGATAAGAAAAAGAAGTGAGTTTCCCTTACAATAGGAAGCATCATTCACTCTAATATCAGGTATCACCTGACAATCTCTTGAATGCAGTGCTAAAAATACTGCCTAGAAGGGTACATTTAGGAGAAAATTGCACTTGCCCCCCCAAATGTCACCTAAAGGGATTTATTTCCAGCTTCTTCTTCAGGTAAAAGATCTGAGGAGTTACAACTGAAGACTAACAAACTTTCCTGGGGAGGCTCCATACAACCTTAGGTTGTCATTTGATTTTGCCAATGATTAATAAACATATTATTATTATTATTATTAATTTCAAAAGGAGAGGGAGAAGGAAATGTCACACAGATATAAGGAAGAAATGAAGTTACTACAATGAGGTCACTGGAAGAATCAGTATTAATTCATTTTATTAATTAAATTATATTTGTTGAAATTATTTAATTATCAAACATGTTATCGTTTTTCATTAATTAAAGCATCCTTAGGGCACCTTTCAGGGCAAATACCCTCACAAGGTGGCTTCCGATACACAAAATGCAAACAGCCATAAAAATGGATAAAATAAGAAACGAGTAGCAGTCCAAAAACCTGGCAATTTTTTTTTACCAAACAGGTAAAAAAAAAAAAAAAAAAGCAGGAGTAGGTTAGATTTGAAAAAAAAACTGTTTTAAAAATACCCATTAGCCTGGATAGCTCAGTAGGTTAGAGCGTGGTGCTGATAATGCCAAGGTGTTTATATTATTATTATTATTATTATTATTAATATACCGCCCAATACCTGGGGGTCTCAGGGCGGCTCACAGAATAAAATGAAGATATAAAACCACAAAACACATAATAAAAATAAAAATGACAACCCAATAACCGCCCACCAAGAGCCATATTTTAAAAGGGATAGGACTCATTGTTAAAACCGTGTTTATGGAAGACAATCTTACTCGGCTATGAGTGATCGCCAAAGAAGAAGAAGATGTCAATCAGATCAACCAAAGGCCTGGTTAAAAAGAAACGTTTTTGCCTGGTGCCTAAAGGTGCATCATGAAGGCGCCAGATGAACTTCCCTGGGGAGACCATTCCACAGATGGGGAGCCACTGCAGAGAAGGCCCCGTTCTTGTGTTGCCGCCCTCCAATCCTCTCGAGGAGGAGGAATGCATAGGATGGCCTCAGAAGATGTTCTCAGGGTCCGGGTAGGTTCATATGGAAAGGGGTGGTCCTTGAGGTTGTGAGTTTGATCCTTGTATGGGACAGCTGCATATTTCTGCATTGAAGGGGGCTGGACTAGATGACCCGCAGGGTCCCTTCCAACTCTACAATTCTATGGTTGTGACTTCTATGAGCTGAAGGGGCCAAATGCACCTCAGTGGGTGAAGAGTTCCCTAGACTCAGCTGCCCTGGGCCTAATGCGAAATGAGTCTGAGGGCTTCCCTGAATTTCAACTGGACTGTACTTATATGCCACAATATATGCTGACATAATGTGCACTGTGGTAGCAAAGGATTCCTCCTAAACACTGAGCCTCCCCTGTATATCTCCGCCCTGCTCATTTCCTACCCTTCCATGCTGGTGGTTTCTTTCAGGGACTAAGGCTTCTGCCCACGATACCTTCCTCTGGTACAAGGCTGGAGTCATGCCAGTGCAAATCCTCTATGCTAGCACATTTCTGGACTCTTCTAGCATGGGGGGGGGGGATTTAGGAATGAAACCACCCCCTACCCTGAGGAATGCTGTTGTTGTTGTTTAGTGGTTTAGTTGTGTCCTACTCTTCATGACCCCATGGACCAGAGCATGCCAGGCTGTCTGCTGCAGTTTGGTCAAACTCATGCTGGTAGCTTCAAGAACACTGTCCAACCATCTCGTCCTCTGTCGTCCCCTTCTCCTTGTGCCTTCCATCTTTCCCAGCATCAGGGTCTTTTCCAGGGAGTCTTCTCTTCTCATGAGGTGGCCAAAGTCTTGGAGCCTCAGCTTCACAATCTGTCCTTCTAGAGAGCACTCAGGGCTGATTTCCTTAAGAATCGAGAGGTTTGATCTTCTTGCAGTCCATAGGACTCTCAAGAGTCTCCTCCAGCACCATAATTCAAAAGCATCAATTGTTTGGCGATCAGCCTTCTTTATGGTCCAGCTCTCACTTCCATACATCACTACTGGGAAAACCATAGCTTTAACTATACAGACCTTTGTCGGCAAGGTGATGTCTCTGCTTTTTAAGATGCTGTCTAGGTTTGTCTGAGGAATAGGGACAGGCTATTATTAACCAAGCTGAGCAACCAGCTGATAAAAACTCCCATGAAGTGCATGCGTTGGTAAATCAGATCTGCGTCTCGTTTGAAAGAGAGAGAAAAGCCCACGGGAAATGCAGATATGGCTTGGTGTACGCTCAGCATATGCTGATGTTGAACATGGCGCATTTAAGAAACGAACTGACAGACACGAGGCTCCATGTTCACTGATACCCCTGGTTAAAGGGGGCCGTTTCAGCAGTCTCACCAACCCCTGTCACTAATTGGGCCTTTTACGTGAGTTACCCTGTTGGTCCCCCCCCCCCCCAATAAATGAGATGTTTCCATAGTAACTGCCACATTACATGGGCCCGTACTTGTGATCTGTCGGAGACACAGATCAACAGCTCAGATAAATAAACTTCTCAACATGACATAAACACCAAGCTTCCTTAATATGCTATTGAGATGAAATAGCGACAGGCAGAATATGCTCCCCTCTTTCCATCTCTCGCCCTCCCCTCACTTTTGCATTCAGCTTGGCTTTTTTTAAAGAAACGGAGTCTTTGAATTCAGTCTAGCCGGCTAATGGAAGTGGGAAGAGCTGCAGCTTAAAACATAAAAGGAGCTTGTGTCATCATGGTTGCTCTGTCAGGGACGGCACCAGCTGCGAGCCTTGCCCCTGACAAAGTCTTGTCAGGTGGGCTTCTTCCTGCATTAGTGAGCTTTCTGACAGCAGGTGGCGGCGGTGAGCGGCAGTAGTGCTGCGAAATTGATTTGATTATTTAATTTCTATACGGCTTCATCTCTTAAACATAACTTGAAGTGGTGTACAAAGGATTGCAGTGACAGCAGACAGTACGATATGCAGTGTGAAGCCGAATACTGCCTGCCATTGGGATTGCCCACAATGCTCTCTGGGAGTACGGCAAGCAGTTTAAAATGGCAGGTTCCAGCTGCCCACCACTGGCCCTCAAGAGTGTGTGCGAACAGGAGGTCTTCGTATCTAGGGGTCTTAGTAGACCACAAGCCTAACATGAGTCAACAGTGTGATGGAGCAGAAAAGAAGAAGCTAATGCTATTCTAGATTGCATCAACAGAAGGAATGTAATAGTCCCATTCTATTCTGCCTTGGTCAGACCACACATGGAGTGTTAGGATAATTCCGTTCCACCTTAAAAGGGGACAGGCTGTTGTGAGTCACAGCCTACGCATTTCCTGTTCACAGGATGTTTCTGTTTGCATATTGCTTTCGTTTTCTCTCTGTGCCTGAGACATCGAAGCAGGCAGTCATGTTTTTTTCTTTGTTCTGACCAACGCTGAATAAACTTGTAAATATGCTCTCCTGAGTGCATCTTTCGTTGTGCGAACTTTGCTGATAGAGAGTGCACGAGCTCCGGAATGTGGAAAGCTATTTCCGAGGCTTCGTGTCACTAATTGACTGATACTGTATCTACGGGAGATCGATGGACGTCCGGAGACGGCGTGGGGCCATGATGGCTTTTGTCTCCCTGGCAGTATCCCAACATGGAGAACTGTGTCCGGTTCTGGGCACCATAATTAATGAAGGATACTGACAAGCTGGAAAGTGTGCAGAAGGGAGCAACCAGGGCTGGATTTAGATGAAGAGAGGCCCTAGGCTACTCCACTTGTGAGGCCCCTCCCCACCCCCCACCCTCACGACTAGAAGAAAGTGGCAGAGTGTTTTAAAAAAAATTGAGTGAAGCCAAAGATAATGACGGGTACTTAAAATTCTGCAATGGAATTAAACCTTGTAAAGTTGACCTGAATAGTGAAATAGCCCAGGTGGGGCTTGTTAGCTTGGGAAGTAGGTGTGTGATGCCTCAGCATCCAGGACAGGTGGCCATCCAACCACTGCTTAAAAACCTCCAATGAAGGAGACACCACAACCTTATGAGGGAGTCAGTTCCACTGTCAAGCAGCTCTTACTGTCAGAAAGTTCTTCCTGATGTTTATTTGGAATCTCCTTCCTTGTAACTTGAATCCATTGGTTTGGATCCTAGCCTCCAGAGCAGGAGAAAACAAGCTTGCTCCATCTTCCATGTGACTGCCTTTTAGGTATTTGAAGATGGCTATCATATCTCCTAATCGAAGAGCTGATGTTGGTTATGGTGCCCTTATTGAGTGTATGAGCAAAATTGGGCTCACTGATATGACCCCATGACTCAGGTATCACACACTGCAAACAGGTCAGAGGACAACGAGGCTCTGACACTATGCTTGTGAGAAAGGTCTTCCAGAACCGAATTCAGGACCATCCTGATTGAAGAACACAGTCTTGCCACTCTCATGTGATGCTTCACTTGGAGCCAGACAGAGATGATATCTTATTCATTTGGTAGAACCATAGGAACTCTCAGCTTTCAGGTGTTCTGGGTGCTTTGAACTCTTAACTGAGCACCACTAGGCTTCCCCTGAGAGCTTTGAGCTCATAGATCAGGGCACTAAAATTGCATTTATTGGAATAAGTCAGGAGATAAAGCGCATGTTCCAGCCCTAATTAAATATCTCCTGAATCTCACCATTTGCAGCAGGAAAGTTAATCACATAATAACTTCAGAATGAATTAACAAATACTTCTCTCTAGTATTTTTCAGACAATCCTCTCCACTCTCCCTGCTGGTTTTTGTAGGGGCACAGAAGAGAACTACTGCTGTCAAATTTGATTAATCTTCTTCCACTCAGTTTTGAGGGAAGATTTGTGGCAACGGAGTCCAAAGGAAAGTGGCTCGGAAGGTGTTAAGAAAGAAACCAGTGACCCTGAATTAGTTGGCCTCTAAATGCCGGTACAAAAGAAAGAAAGAAAAATACATTGAATATTCTAATTTGGCAGGAACATTAACCATCTACGTCTAACGTACTTGATAGAAGAACTGAAGGGGAAAAATGGTCAAATCTGGAGGACAGACCAAAGTCTAATTTCTGTCAAAAGAACATGCAAGGCATGTGATAAAATAGCACCCGAAACAGCAAAGTGCTGTTAAGATTTGGCAGCATTGTTCAATAGAATTGCCCTTCAGCTAGGCAGGGCTTCTTAAATTTCTGATGGATGAGGTTAGCATTAGGCAACTGTTAGATCCCTGAAGGCTGGAGTGAAAGGGGAAGGGTGTGTGTGTAATGGCCTCTTCCAAAGGAACTGCATCTGTGGAAAGCATTTTGGCCTTGTGACAGAAAATGATGGATATATGAATGTGAATGGCGTTAGGTTGTTTGTTTCTGTAGATAGCAGAAGATGCCCGTCAAAAGGAATTTGTTCATCGACTGTATTTGTTACGTTAAGTTGTGCCATAACCCAGGTTCTCTGGACAATGTACAATTAAGGACTTTAAAACTACCCAAAAGTATTTAAAAAACCATATAATGCAACACTAACATTCAGTAAAGCCAAATAACCCAAAACAGAGAATAAACATAGTGTTGGCTGCAAACATGTGACCTAGGAAGCAGTATTGATTGCATACGTTCTCTGCATTTCTGTATTTCTTTATTAGATTTATGCCCCATTTCTCAACTGTCAGGTCCTCAAAGCAGTTTGTTTGCTATTTAGATTTATTAGTCACCTTATAAAATAGGCGACACACAGATATTTCAAATATAAAACAAGGGTAAAACGCAAGAAAAATGTAATCAAATCAATACACATTTTTTAAAATCTGAAAGCCACCCGGTTGAAGCTAAAACCAGCCACTATCCATCAGAGTTTTGAGAGCAGAATCTCCTGTTCAGGGATTGTACACAGAGAGCTGTTGCTGCCTTACTGAGTGCACTTTTGATTCTTCAAAAGTAAAACTCTTACTCAGAGTAGCTCCAATGAAATGAATTATCATGATTAAGTTAATTTCATTCATTTCAGTGCATCTCCTCTGAGTAAAACTTAGCTGAATACCAGCCAGTCTTGCCACCAGTGTCTGCTCCTCTGAATGTTTCACTGTGGCAGGCATCCCCAAACTCGGCCCTCTAGATGTTTTGGGACTACAACTCCCATCATCCCTAGCTAACAGGACCAGTGGTCAGGAATGACGGAAATTGCAGTCCCAAAACATCATCTGGAGAGCTGAGTTTGAGGATGTCTGCACTGTGGTACTCAGTTCCATTAGTAAAAAATAAATAAAATAATGTTTTAAGTGCATTATAATACTGTGACGCTAGATGGCGCTGCGGATTTCTGTCTTTTGGCAATGTAATTTCCCATTATGAGGTTTACAATGCGTTTTCCTGAAACGTTTTTTTGATGTGTCTAGATCCAGCCTATGTCTCATGGGTGTTAGCACTCTGTATCAGCACACTTCCCTACTGAGAAAAACACTTCATGCCCAAGAGAGCACCAAATATCAGTTAATGAAACTCCTCCTGAGCTCACCCTATTCTCACAGATATTTATAAAAAGTTGGCCCAGTTATTTACTTCACAAAATTTATACACCGCTTGATTGTAAAAAAACAAAAAACAAAACAAAACCCTCAAAGCGGGTTTGCAGAAATTATTTCTAAGAAAAATTAACAACAGTAATTTGAAACTTTTGAAAAGTTAAAAAGTTTATCAATGTAAATGTTTTGAACATAACCACTGTTCTGTGGTAAGAAACAGATAATGGGTTGCCACAAGTATTCATGAAGCTATCAAGGCGTTTTCTACCAAGGGGCTGTATGTGCCTTGAATGTGAGATTTTAAATAACCGATGAAAATTGCCATTGAACTGAAAAGTATCTCTGATCCAACTGTATCTTGAAATTTGCTGACATTATTTCATCCACCTGTTCACATGAGAGCTTTTTTTTTTTCCAGGGGGGCGGGAGCACCATGAACATTTGCAGTAGTCCCATCTGCAATGTCTTCTACATGCTAGGAAGTGCTCTCCCCAGGGAAGAAGAAGAAGAAGAGTTTGGATTTGATATCCCGCTTTATCACTACCCAAAGGAGTCTCAAAGCGGCTAACAATCTCCTTTCCCTTCCTCCCCCACAACAAACTCTCTGTGAGGTAAGTGGGGCTGAGAGACTTCAGAGAAGTGTGACTGGCCCAAGGTCACCTAGAAGCTGCATGTGGAGGAGCAGGGAAGCGAACCCGGTTCACCAGATTACGAGTCTACCGCTCTTAACCACTACACCACACTGGCTCTCGCCTGGTGCCTTCATTACATATCTTTAGGTGCCTGGCAAAAACCTTCCTCTTCTCCTAGGCCTTTGGCTAATTAAACAATCTATGGCCTTTTAAAATGTGGTGGTTATTGTTTTTGTTGGTTATTATGGTATGTATGTTTGTGTTTTTATATTGTCCTTTTATTTTGTACTGTCCTGTGATCCTCAGATGAAGGGAAGTATAGAAATTTAATATTAAACAAACATCCCCCCCATGTTCTCCCCCCCCATGTTCTTATTCACATAACTCTGCTCAGAATGGAAACCATGTGCCATTAAGCCAAGTGTACATGTGATGCTCAACAATTATGTTGGATATTGCTGTTATGCAGGGTGGAGTGGGTGTTCTGACTTCTGATGACTTTGGACAACCACTTCCTGTTTTGTATTGTTTTATGGATATTTTATTGCATAATTTTGTACTTCACTTCTATTGTAAATCGCTTTGGGACTCTTTTCTCTTGTGTGAAGCAATAAATGCATCTACTAAACCAACGGATCAAACAGCATTGAGCTATTTGCTTTTGTAGAAGGCAGAAATTATTTTCTAAAATCCATCGAAAGGTTTCACACACTCCCGGTGAAAAGCCTTCTGTGGCTTTATCAGGACAGTTAGGTTTTTGCCTTCTCACAAGACATTGTCCAGAAAAGCAGAAGTGCCTATTTGTGATAAGGTCAGGTTAATTGTAGAATGGGTATCTGCATCTGCTGAGCATGAATTTCTGGAATGCTGTCTTCATCTTGGAACAGCAGGGTGATGGGTATTGCCGAGTGGAGAGGCATAACACTACTTCAAAGTCAAGTCCGCCAGCCATAATAAAAGCAAGCTGCAGAAATTCAAATAAAACAGATCTGGGGAGGAGAATGATTTTGATACTAAGATCTTGTGTGATGAATTACAGATCTGCTTTAAGCAGATCATTATGTTTTGAAATCACATGCATGGCATCCCCAGCCATAGCTGGTGCAAGGCCTACCTAATTATGGCTCCAGATGGATTGGAAAGCAAAGTTTTTCGTGCTCCTCAGGCCATGCCTGCTTCTCCCCTATAATAGCTTAGGGCATGTGCCAAGAGGTAGTCTGACAGTGCAGTTCTCACATTTTATTCAAAGCCCAGATCCTGCAATTTTTCACAACAACCTAGACACCGAGATGCTTTGCAGCTAAGCTCTTTGTAACACTTACCCCCATGCCAAGATAAGCTTCACTTGCTAAATTTAATTTCTGTATATCCAGGCAGCTGTTTAAAGGCAGAGCTGTTTAAATGGGGATGGGGGAAAGCAAAACTACAACTCTATATGGCAAACTGGATGAATTGTTCAAATAGTGCGCACGTATCCTGCTCACCTGAGCATGGACAGCCGCTGCGACTCCATTGTGAAGGTCCTAATGGCCGGTGGGAGAAATATCCCAACCGCAGAAGTTTGAATTTGCCCGGTTGCGGAATTGACCAATCACAGGCAGGCAGAAGACCGATGTCACAGGTGGGGTGAGGCTTGGGGTCCACTTCCTGGCCTTAAATTGAACCCATCTCTTAACCTGGCACTGCAGTCATGCCTGTTTCTGAGTGTCAACTGCAGATGGGCAACTTCAAGGCCTCTGATTAACTTTCTTACAGCTTCTTTCTTACCTTTGAACTGGACTTGGACTGAACAGCCCTTCAAATAGAGGACACCTTGAAAAAGAGGACTGTCCTCTTTAAAGGAGGACATGAGGTCACCCTCCTCTGTCCTGATTTCCTCCCCCATTTTTCTGGGCTATCACAAGTCTAGTTCTCCTCCTCTGCTTAAATAAGGATTGTTTTGAGCTTTGTTGAGAATGCTCCTTCCGGTTAATGTGAGGTATGGGAAAAGTAACCACAGCAAATGCTTTTGGGTTGTGCCTATTTAATTGTTGGGTCAGTGTTATACCATACAAGGGAATTATTGTCTCTGATCATAGCAATGGCACAAAGCACCCAGTGCTGATGAGGCTGAACGGGCCAGGCACAAATGGTGCTCTTCTTGTACAAGTCAAGCTGCAATATGGACAATAAAGCAGGATGATCCTGCCAGTGCTTTGCTACAGAACAGTGCTTGCTCTTGGCACAAAGTATAGACAGTTAATACTTAATCCTTGTGATCAGGCTTCCAGCACAGTAGCATTGCCATGTCTCATAATCCTGGCAGTGGAAGCTGTGCCACAAAGCCAGTTGCTTTCTGCTGCTGCTGTTTCTGTGACACATGGGTGTGTTTGTGTCTGTTTGTAGCACATATTTGCCAACTACAGCTGCACCCTGTTCCAAACCTGGTCAACATGAGCATGGGCAGGGATGAAGCAGGAAGGGCCATGAATGATGAGGGTTTGTCAGTTTTTTTAATGGGGATGTGGAACAGAGCCTAAAAGCACAACTTAGTAGGTTATGGGTGGAGTTATTAGAATCTGGTGGGTCACAGGAGAAGCCTAGAAGAATTTGGAGTCTATCCAATAAAACGTGGCTCTGATGACCGAACCAGTAAAATACTGGCTGGCTGGCAACTCTGGGCAGAAAGTCTGTTTTATCCCATTTTCACATGCAGGTGTACATTTTTATTTCATTTTTGCTTTCCAGAAGTAGAGGACAACCAGGTATGGAGATGGATAAGAGAGCTGACTTGGGAATGGAAAGGGACTTAACATTTTCACCTCTGGTTGTAAAAAGGATAAAAGATAAACTGATATAAGCCACTTTTGTCCAGCCCTGATTTCTTCTTTTATTGTGACAAAATGCCTAGAATACTGCTAGCATATTGTTTCTGCATAACTGCTACCCCTGGTTCCTGCAAAGTCCATGGGGCCAAGATCCAGAGAGCAATGTAAAATACAGACAGTTGCGTCCCCTTGTTCTGATAAGCCTGGTCTTGGAAAATGTAGTAGGCAAGCTAACTTTTGTGGATCCTTGTCCATCCATTCAGGTCCTCAGTGAGGAACTCCTCATTCATTCAGTCAGTCATTCATTCAATTTAGAGAATGTACCGTATTTTTTGCTCTATAAGACTCACTTTTTCCCTCCTAAAAAGTAAGGGGAAATGTGTGCGTGTCTTATGGAGCGAATGCAGGCTGTGCAGCTATTCCAGAAGCCAGAACAGCAAGAGGGATTGCTGCTTTCACCTCTTGCTGTTCTGGCTTCTGAGATTCAGAATATTTTTTTCTTGTTTTCCTCCTCCAAAAACTAGGTGCATCTTGTGGTCTGGTGAGTCTTATAGAGCGAAAAATATGGTATATACAACACTTACCCTTTCTGGCAAAAATGTTTACAGGAATTACAGGTGGTTTACAGAAATGATAAAACCAAAATAGCATGAACAACATAATATGAAGGAAGATAAGAACTCAATGCAATTTAAAAATGCATTGTATTTTAAACGCCATCCTTTAAAACAACAAGTCAACAACTGAACAGGATTATCTTCTCAAGCATCCAGTAGGCCTGGGGGTAAACAGCTGGGTTTTAAAGAAGAATTTTGAAGCACCCAATGGATGGAGCTTCCTGAATAAAATCTGGATAGTTGGCACGTGTAGAGGACCACCTCTGAGCACAGCCCCGGCATCTGTGTAACTGAGGCCCCTTAGAACAGCCAAGACTGGCGTACCTGGATGTCATATGATAGGCACACACCTTTGGCTCTTGAAGCAGCCTGAGATCCGGCAAGAAGAACAGCTGGAGCTGATTAGAGGAGGCAGAGGGATGCTGGAGGATGTGGTGGCAGCTTCAAAGGGGGATGAGGGTGGACTGGAAAGGGGGGGAGATGTGAGACAGAGGAGGCAGAGAGAAGTGAACCAGAGGCCGCTGGGGCACGGAAGGGGAAGAGGGTAACACTGAGGAAGATTGAGGTGAAGAAGAGAGACAGCGGGGGGCAGGGAATGAGGCCCCACCCTATGGAGGAGACATGGTGGCAAAGCTAGATACCTTCTCACTCAAGTCATTCCATTTATTTATATAGTGAGTTTAGTGTAATATCAGTGGTAGGAAGAGACCTCTCGGCCTTCTCAGAAACTTAACTGCTGCACATAGATAAGGTTTATATCTGTTGCTCTGGCCACTTTTGTCTCTGGCCTTGCCCACCCCCCAAATGGTACCATCGGACTGAAAAAGGTCCCCTGCCCGCTGTGATTCATGGCCCTTTTAAAATTAGGGGTGGAAGGGATTGAAGCTGGGTGAATTCAGCCTGCCACCATATTAGAATCTTCCATTATCAGTACACTACACTGGAAGCTGGTTTGGTTTTTTTAAGAGGTCAGGCACTGAAAACCCCTCCAGAGAGCTCCTGTTTGTTCCAAGAGGCACTGAGGGAGAAAGGAAAATATTTGGGAGCAGCAATTGCTTTTAAACACACACATACACCACCCTGCTCGTGGCCGAGATGTCTTGTGGCTGCGAAGCTGTTCTCAGGCACAAAAGGATTCTTTTGTCTAAAATGGTTATAAAAACAGCGAAAGGTCTGATTTTTGGAGCTTTTATGCTCCCCCCATTCTTGTTTCCTAGAAAAGGTTTGTGCAGAACCAAAAAAGGGAATTAGTTCAGCATTTGGGTAACACAACACACACCAGCTAGCTGCTGAGAAAGCCAGCATAGCAAGAGATCTTAGAACAGGGCTCCCTCTGTTTATTTATCCCTTCTCCCTCAGGCAACGTATGGATTTGTTTTTTATTTCTAATCTCCACCCCCCCTTCCTCCTCCTGCAAGGAATCTTGTGCGGCTGGGAGGTCTCCAGTTTCGGCTGTAGCTTCTGCCAGCAGAGGAAGCTGGCTGAAATGTTCTGATACTCAAACATCTCATTCTCAAAGAGCACACATGCTCCTTAAAAAAATAATCGCTATTTAGAGTAGCGGCGGAGAGAGAAGGGACTGCTTTATAAATCTTAGCTTTTCAGATTTTTGGTAATAAGGATCTGGGTAGAATCAAAGGGATGCACATTCAGTGGAAGGGCCACCATTTTACACAATCAGTAGTCCCATCCCTCCCATGTTTATGACTGGACCTCTGAATTGTTAAGTGAATAACCTCTTTTCAGCCCATGTGGGCTATTTCCTCATGGGCAATTTTCTGAGGGACCCTTGGAGACCCCCCCAAGTGCCCCTATTTTCCAGGGATAGCCCCTGATTTATAGAAGCCATTCCAGTTTCTGATTTGATCCCAGAATGCCCCATTTTTCCTTAGGGGGTCCCTATTTTCACTGGATAAATGTTGGAGGGTATAGTAGGATGTCCCTATTTTCATGGGAGAAATGTCAGAAGGCATGGAGTTATGTGACCCCCGAGCCAAGGAGATAAGTAAGTGTAGAACCTTTAGAAGACATCTGAAGGCATACTTTATAAGCTTTGTCATTTTAGCAGTTTCCCAAGGTCTACTAAATGATTCCTCAAATTATACTACAGGATGGTGCATGTGTTTGAGATCATTTCCAGCACACACACACACACACACACACACACACACACAGAGGCTTTTGTTATTTACAGAGTCTTTATAGTGGAGTACTTGTTTCTTCAAGAAGAGCTACTGCAGGATACAATGGGAAAATATATCCTATCAAATTTTGATCCACTCTGGATCCCAATCCCAATCTGGCCACATGGGATTAAGCAATCTCCTCTGTGTCAGCCTTACTGCCACATAACATTTTTTAGGTCTTTGACTTAACAGCTGTGTGAATCAACTCTCAGGACCAAAGAAGATGTGATGTTACTGAATTGTTATCCAATAAATAGCACAGAGACCCTTATCTGGATCAGAACCCTGCTGTGGGTGAAAGGGAGGTGTTAGCCCTTTGGACTCACTGTGGTCCCAATCTGAATTGGTGTGTGTGTGTGTGTGTGTGTGTGCCTGCAATTTTTTGGGAGGGGGATTCCACCCATGCAAGTTCTAAATATGTGAGGTTTCAGGCATCCGTTATCAGTGAAGGGGTGGAATCTAGAGATCTGTCCTCTCTCT
The DNA here is from genome assembly GCF_964106645.2 of Podarcis pityusensis. NCBI lineage: Eukaryota > Metazoa > Chordata > Lepidosauria > Squamata > Lacertidae > Podarcis > Podarcis pityusensis. Next base: position 82,670,716 of record NC_138032.1, on the reverse strand, counting down.
TACTTTGATCTCCACTGGCAACCTCATCAGAAGACCTTATCATACGTTATAGATTGCACTGACTAGAAGGGTATGCTAGATTCTTACTACTGGCTCATGGGTACTATGCATAATTTATGCAGATGCTCATCTATGTGAACAAGCCTTTTCTACTTCCTTGTTTAATCATTGTTCATGGGATTTTTAATGCAGATGGTTTTTTTTAATGGTTTTTAACAGTTGGATAATTACTTTTTTATTTGAAGAAGAAAGACTTCAGTACCATTAAACTCCCTGAGAATCTTCCCTCAAGATATTGCGTAGCTGCCATCCAAAAATTGGAAGTTCCACTGTATCCAAAAATCAAGGTCATGGCCAGTGTGCGCAGTCGATCATAGAATCATAGAACTGTAGAGTTGGAAGGGACCACAAGGTTCATCTAGTCCACCCCCCTGCAATGCAGGAATCTGTTGCCCAGTGTGGCAGAAGAGCGGGCAAGTTGTTGCCATAAATACTATTGTTGTGCCTTCCCCCAATACAAAGTCCAAGAGAAAAGCAAATAATTCAGTTTTAGAATAAGCAGATTTCTGCTGATTTTCAGGCGCCTTGAAAAGATCCAGAATAAATTAGATCATCCTGCTGGTGCAAATAATTTCTTATAGGTCAGTGTGTGTGTGTTTGTGTGTAGATATACTGCAAAATGTTTTCCCCTAGTCTGTGTGGTTTAGGTCGTTGTAACGATTACCATGATAATGTAATGTGAAGTACTTTGAATATTTATTTATTTCGTAACCCACTCTTCAGTGTTCACATACCCCCTATGTGAGGAACAATGTCAACATACAAAAAAAGTCATTTAAATAAAACTTAATATAAAATCAAACAATATCCTAACAACGTAACTACATCAGCCAAGTATTGGTGCTGATCACACGGGAGAAAGAAAGACATTCCAGAGTCAGGGTGCTACTACTGAGAATGTCGTCTCGTGAAGTTGCCACGTACCATATCTCAGTGAATATGGTGGTGTGAGAAAGGGATTACTGGATGATCTCAGTCATGGCAGGTGGATAAGGGAGCAGGCGATCTTTCAGGTATCTGTGTCCTGAGCCATCTACAGTGGTGTCGCCATCGTGAGGAATTGGGATTATATGACACGCTTGCATTTAATGCAACATTGCAAGCAAATGGCACAGGTTCTGCATTGCTACATCCCTAGGGGGTGCGGGTGGCGCTGTGGTTTAAACCACTGAGCCTCTTGGGCTTGCCGATCAGAAGGTCAGCAGTTCGAATCTCCGCGATGGGGTGAGCTCCCATTGCTCTGTCCCAGCTCCTTCCAACCTAGCAGGTTAAAAGCACACCACTGCAAGTAGATAAATAGGTACCGCTGCGGCGGGAAGGTAAACTGTGTTTCCATGTGCTCTGGTTTCTGTCACGGTGTCCCGTTGCACCAGAAGCGGTTTAGTCATGCTGGCCACATGACCCAGAAAGCTGTCTGTGGACAAATGTCAGTTCCCTTGGCCTGAAAGCAAGATGAGCGCCACAACCCCATAGTCGCCTTTGACTGAACTTAACCATCGAGAGGTCCTTTGCCTTTACCTTATTTACCTATCTGAAAGACCTGTTCCCTCATACGAACCTATCCAGGTTTTCCGATCACACATTTTCAGGTATATCTTTTTAGTCACAAGGGCTAGAAAGTTATTTAAAACAAAAAACAAAAATGGAAGCTGAATTCTGCACTCAGCACCACCAACTTGTGTGTTTTTCCTCTCCACTCTGAGAGCCATCGTGACATACACGCAGCCCAGGCTATAACTAGCTGTCTCCCTCTGAACTAGTGTTGCAGCTATTAGTGCATCAGCGAGACATATTTTTCCTTTAGAGTCATTCTTTCAAAGCCCTTTTATTTCCTTATTAGTAATTTGTGACTTGACTGGAATGTTTTTGGCCGCTCCTGTGTTTTGTTGCTGCTTCTGAAACAAAATCCAGATCCTGAAATACCAAATAGCGATAGGTTTGAAAATAACGGAAGGGACTTTTTCATAGTAAGCAAACTGTGCCTTTTCTGTTCACATAGCAAATATGTACTGGCTGTTCGTTGTTTGTGAAGTACAAATTGTCCCGCCTGAGCATGTGTTTTGCTTTCTTCAGCACCATCTCCGAATTCCCAACAGATCCTTTGCTGATGTTAGCAAAGCATCTCCTCCCTGCTCCGGTACAAAGCTCCTAGCCAAAAACTTTATCCTGACTTTTAAAGATGAACTCACCCATGCGCATTACTTTACAAAAGAAACAGGATAGAAGCAAAACTTTTCCTGGGGAAAGGATGTTGTTTTCTGATACTCGGAAAGTACAATTGCTTTCTAGGGGGTGTTGCTATTACGTTACTTGTTTTAGATCAATTGCCCATTTATGGCTTGTTCAAAAATGTTCTGCACGAAGGCTGAGCTGACGCAGCCTACTTAATTGTGTGTTTACTTTCGTGAGTGCCAAAATACATCTTGCATTTTTGACACTTTGGAACGTATTTGCAAAGTTGCTGTGCTCCCCCCCCCCTTTTGTCTTTGCCTTCATAGTTATTATTGCCTGTTGTTAGTACAGTGGTATCTCGGGTTACAGACGCTTCAGGTTACAGACTCCGCTAACCCAGAAATAGTACCTCGGGTTAAGAACTTTGCTTCAGAATGAGAACAGAAATCGTGCTCTGGCAGCGCAGCGGCAGCAGGAGGCCCCATTAGCTAAAGTGGTGCTTCAGGTTAAGAACAGTTTCAGGTTAAGAACGGACCTCCGGAACGCATTAAGTACTTAACCTGAGGTACCACTGTATTTACAAGCCATTTTTTTCTGGGCCACATCCTCACAAAGCAACATAAATAAAGGAAAGGATACAAAGATGCAGTATATATACAATATACATATTTAGTGCTCTTTTCCCCCCTTAAAAAATGTTTAGGGGTACTCTCATTTTGACTCAAGAAAATCACCATTTTATAGTTCAAATTGGGAAAAATAAATACAGTAAATGGACAAAAGTACAAAGATTCACAAAATGTTTAGGGGTATACGTCCCCCTGCATCCCCCCAGAAAAAAAAACTGTACATATTTGTGTGTGTGTGTGTGTGTGCATTACTGCAATAAAGTTGCTGTGAATCGTAAAAAGTTATTTGCGTGTTCAGACCTTTAAACCTCCCCCTTAAATAAATCCAGACAAGACTCAGATCTTGGTTTGGTTTTTGGCACAATGTAGGCCACAACTTTATTGATTACAGCAAGTGAGTGGTTGCATATGCTCTGGTTCGACTAGCTCCCTGCACTGTTGCAGGTAGCGCTGACCCAGGGCACCAGCATAGGTCAGCCTAGGGTGAACACCTGGATAAGCGGAAAGCTGGGAACAGGCTATCTCTGCCACCCAAATGCCCCCCTGGACTCAGGCACGGGCACAACCCCCTCACAGGGTTGATCACACCATTGAGTCCCTGGATTCCTTTAATGGAATACCCTTCACATAGGGATGGCAAGAGCGTTTTCCCATCCCTATCACCTGAACCAGCGCCTATCTGCAACCTTACAAGTTGTGACAATTTGCTACACGGCAGGTGAAACCGAAATGGCACCAGCCAATCAAGTGGGGAAAATTCCTGCCATGCCCCTGTCCCAACGACAGACAACACATGACGGCATAGCAAGGTCAAGCGCACAGCCCTAAAAGTAGGGAGAAGTGGGCGGGTGTTCCGAATGCACGCGCTGAAGGAGGAAGCTCTGGGTCACGTGCATAAATAGGTCCCTTGATCCATTTAGGCTGTGTCCCATTGGCCTGATCAAGCCCTGCATAAAGGGACCTACCAATCGGGTATTGTGGCTATCCAGTCGTACCCACCCACCCACCCACCCACAACACAGGGTTTGGTTGCCAGGTCTCACCAATTTCCCTGGGAGCTTACTGGCAAACAGGGGCTGGCTTGCCTCTCAATGTTAATTTTTGGAGGTTCACGCTCAGCCTCAGTAATCAAGTTTCTTGCTGGGAGGTGGGGCCAGCCCCATTTATAAATAGGGGATGGAGCTGACAACAGCCAGGCAGTCGGCTCTGGAGAGTCACCCTCCCTACCCTCCCTTTGTTTAATGTTTCTTGTTTGCAGGTTAACTTTTTCTTCCTGTTTAGCAGGTGCTGCTACGGTCTTTGACTGGTTGGTTGCTGTTGAAGGACCGGGAAGAAATTTTCCTGCAGTAGCAGGTTTTGTCTTCCCTGTAGCAATTCGTCACAACTTTGGCGGTTATGGCCTTGGGTGGAATCCTTTAGTCCTTTCTTCCCTATATGGGGGGAGGGGGCGTGAAGTGGTGACTCACCCCCATGCGGCAGCGATTCCAGGGTCCCCCTCTTAAAGGGGTTATATATATGGATGTCACTGGCCATACACTGAAAGGTTGTCAGTGAACTACCCTGCGTGCGGGGATATGGGCTGGGCTGCCTGCTACACTTACATCTCACAGAGCACCCCCATATCCCATTTACCCTGATGAGCCCCAGTTCCCCCCGGCTGGGGGGCTGGGAGGGGTACACACCCAAGGCCTAAGCCAAGGTCTTCCTACATTCGGAAGTTTAATAAAGTTGTGGCCTAATTATAATTCCATATACAGTAATGGTGTCAGAGTCTTTATTCCTTCCGTATGATCCCTGGGGGCTAGGGCTGTCGCCGCCTGGTCACGCAATATTGAATCACCGGTGAAGAGAAGACATAATAAACACAAAACAAAGGGGCGGAAAACTTCAGCCTTGAAGGCCAAATGTGGGCACTTGGGTCTCTCTGTAGGCCACGCTTCTAACAGGCTGTGCCTTGCTTTCTCTTTGAATGATAAGTGCCTCTTGCTTGCCCAGATAGAGGACAGAGAGGTGTGTCAGTGTATGTAGAAACAAGACAGGTAGAATTTACATATGTTGCTTGAATCCTGAAGCATTCAATATCCTTTGCACCGCCCCTCATTTTGCAGCAATAAAGAGATGGCTGCTCAGAGGCTGGAGAACATCTGCTCAGTGACAGCGGCTGCACTTCTCGGGCTGCTCTTACCTGCAGAGCTAAAAGAAGGTCGAGCAAGGTAAGCCACACATTTTCTAGTCATGTTAAAACCTCAGCAATCTTCATCACACGTTCAGTGAAAAGAGCAGGCCTGTCTTCCAACTAGCTGCAGGGCAAAGGCAGGAAAGGAAGCAACGAGACACTTCTGAAATGAAAAGCAGTTAACTGGAGCAGTCGTGTTGTTGATGGTTTGGCTAGTGGTCCACATGTCTGTAACAATCTGTACTTCCTGCCCTGAGCTTCCTTGCAGGCTGACTTAACCTTTCCCAGCCGTGCGTCACACATTTTCGGAGACTTGGGCAGGAGGAGAAAAACAGCTCACTCAAGATTTGGTCATGGAGAACTGCTTAGGTATGTGTTGTGTAATAGATGTGTCTTGAAACACACATATAGCAGTAGTTCTCCACTGCAGAATTCTTACTTTGTTTTTCTTGGTTCTTTGCACAGGGAATATATATTTTGTTCTATTTTTACCAAATGACTCAGACTAAAAGGACTTTAGGCTACAGCAGCTTATGCCAGATGTTTGGTTCAGGTACATGTAGGGTACAAAAGCCCTAGGAATCAGGCAGCAATTCTTTCTTCACTTCAACTCATCACCTCAGGGATACCTGAGGGAAACAAGGATTTTCCCAAACCTAAGACTGGTCCTACCAGGCCCTGTCCAAGGTGTGGTGGACCAGCAAATGCCCCCGCTCTCATTTGTCACCAGATGTTAAGAGTGGGTGGGTTTTGGGGTGGGTGGGATCAGAGCAAGCAAGCAATGCAAGGGGAGGGAGCAAGTTTTGTTTTGGAAATGTTCTATGTGATTTAAAAAACTTTCTGATGAGATCGTTGTAAGCTACATTGGGACCTTATGGTAATGGGCAAGTCAGAAATCTTCCAACTAAATGCATAACTAGGCAGGTGAATAAATGGGTGGGGGAAGCGGGCAGGAGAGGGGGACAGAGTGAGCGAATTGGTGGGAAGGGCTGAGCAGGGTGGGGAGGCGAGTGAGTGATTAGGGACAGAGGGAGAGCCAAGGAGATGGAGAGGAGAGGAGAGTGGGGCAGTTGTGGGGGGAGTGAGCAGGGCGACCAAACAAGGTGTAGAGAGAGTGAGCAAACTGATAGATACATCTGGAGGAGAGTCGGCGAGAAAGTAAGATGGGCAGAGGCTGCCACTGATTCTGTGCTCCCCTCCAATCTGCCTTCTGATCCACGAGGCTCACTTTGCCTCGTGACAGAGCTGGCCCTGCAAGAGAACAAATGGTTCGGCAGCTTGTGATGGCCAAATGCAAGCAATTCATTGCAGACATGAAAACTTACACTCCACACTGTGGACAGAGTGCATACAGCTGACAGTGTGTTTAAAAATAGCTAACAACCTCCTTAGGTATTCTATTGGAGTGAAATAGCAAGCTTCTCTGTTTATTAAGTGTTTTCCGGTGGGTAGGAGAGCCAGTGTGGTGTAGTGGTTAAGAGCGGTAGTCTCGTAATCTGGGGAACCGGGTTCACGTCTCCGCTCCTCCACATGCAGCTGCTGGGTGACCTTGGGCCAGTCACACTTCTTTGAAGTCTCTCAGCCCCACTCACCTCACAGAGTGTTTGTTGTGGGGGAGGAAGGGAAAGGAGAATGTTAGCCGCTTTGAGACTCCTTAAAGGGAGTGAAAGGCGGGATATCAAATCCAAACTCTTCTTTTTCTCTTCTAGGAATGGATGAATCTGTCAATTTTGGTCCCGTCCCATCCTCCATCTTCAGTTCACAACATTTCTCCTAGTTTACACTTTTATTGTATGCAATTTTCCTTATATACACATTTCTGCAAACATTTTTGTATGTCATTTTTAGTAAAATGCACATTTTTATGCACTTCTTTTGGTTGGCGAACTGCACCACAAAATTCAAGGAAGTGCAAATTTCGGAAGATAGCTATGTGCCAGTTTGCATATTGTTTCAGGAAGTGCAAATGAAATAAGTCAGCCTTATATTGCAAACCAAACCAAACCAAACTTACTCATCCCTAGTCCTCCCACCACACTAGTAAAGATACATACATATATGTATGTATTCATTTATACATTTACTCAGCATATCAATTATTGCAATCACTTAAAAATCAAAGATAAATTACTTGTTTGGAATACTGCTGCAAAGCAGTTCTTAAGTGCTTAGCTCTTTCAGCAACCCAGAAATTAAAATATAGCTTCTCAGTTTGTACTGATATATTGATACGTATCCATTGATATGTTTTATGTTATGCAATTGTCCAAGCTCAGTTGGTTAGAGCATGGTGCTGATAACGTCAAAGTTGAAGGTTCAATCCCCATATAGAACAACTGCACATTCCAGACTTGCAGGGGGCTGGACTAGATGATCCTCAGGGTCCCTTCCAACTCTACAATTCTCTGATTCATTGAAGTGGATTTTAAACAAATGAAAACAAAACCTGTTTCTGGCCATTTCAGTTCATGTCGAGATGACGTCTCTGTGCTCTGCTGCCGTTCTCCTTGCAAATCTAATCCAGCTTCCTTTTAAAGGGAATCATCTCGTCCTTCTCCCAATTCCATTCTTTGTTTATTGTAGACTATTATATATCAAGGTTCTGTATTAGAGAGTTGGCAGTACTATTAAAAAACCCCACATGCTCTAATTCATGTAATGCTTCCACCCATTTGCTTTTATGCCATAATGGAAGAAAAAGATTCTTGTTCCTCGTCTCATCTTTGAAGGTGGAAATCCCTAGAAACAAATCCCATTTGACATAGTAGGAATTACTTCCAAGTAAGTGTATACAAGGCATTGCACCATACATTGCTTTCTTTTCAGCAGTTGAAGAGCATAAGTCCATTGCCTCCAGTCCTCTCCAGAGTGAACCCCCTTTGGGTGCAGACCAGAATCATAGGCTGGAGAAGAGAAGAGAAGAGAAGAGAAGAGAAGAGAAGAGAAGAGAAGAGAAGAGGACTCTGTCATGCACGCCAGGTGAAAATGCAAGAACGAAAAAGTTCTCCCTCCCATCCCTATCATGAGTTGAGTCTTCTTGAAACCTTCCTCAGAAGATACTGATGCAGAGTTCTACAGTATTAGTGTTGTTTCCATATTTTGCCTAAAGGGAAATTTTGTTTTCTATTACTTTTTGAAGATGGCCCATGAATCCAACAAATGAAGACAAAAACTGCATTTGACACAAGAGGGGTTATCAGCTTGTTAAAAAGAAAGGAAATGGGTTACCATTCACGTATTTTAGAATAATTATAGTAAAGTTTGACATTTGCTAGTCTCTATAGCATCTACATAGCTCCTGTGAGCCAACCCAGAGCTTGATTCTACACCTTGACATGACACATTCCCACATTCTAGGAATCTGAGGGGAGTTTCCAGTATTTAGAGAAAGCAGCTCTAGTTGCCACTATCAAATTAGAAAGTAAGACTTTTTTGCCATTAGAAACTTGATCTTTTAAGTCAATTCCTAGGTTCCCAAAATGCTTTGTTCTCATAAAACAATAGCATGAGATATATATTTTTCCAACTTCCCAAGTCTACCAGCTACAGAGGACATCACTGTTAATTTTTGCAAATTTCACCAGAGATTGGAGATCTCATGGTTTATTCTTGGCACTTGGGCTGGTGTTTGATTCCATTGCACTATCGCAGGCATAGGCAACCTTGGCCCTCCAGATGTTTTGGGACTACAACTCCCATCATCCCTAGCTAATAGGACCAGTGGTCAGGGATGATGGGAATTGTAGTCCCAAAACATCTGGAGGGCTGAGTTTGCCTATGCCTGCACTATCGTCTTAAATAACTTTTAAAGCAGTGAAGAAGCTGCAGTATATGTGTTTATCTTTTTCTCAAGGTGAAACCATTCTTCCATCAGTCTGGTGACTGGGTTGCCCACCTGTTCGCATAACCTGGATTTTCTTAATCTAGATATAATAGGACCTGATATATTAGTGCTAACATCCTCTTAGGGGCTGAGATCAGGAGGTGTTCAAAGCAGGCCTCTGTTGTCATTAAATTCATAACTTATCTGCCCCTACAAAATGTGGTGATTATGCAATTTTTCTTTACCTATTTATTTCAAAAGGTTGACCTCACATTTCTTGACAAAGTTGTTCATATGGTTTTAGAGCTGGATGAGCCTGTCAAGTTTAGTTTTTGTAAATTTCTTTCTCTCCCCCTGTTTTAAGTTCCATTCTCACAATTTCCACATCTGTTTGGATCGTACCCATTTTGTAAGCTTTTTGTGTGCATTCTTCCCCTAAAACGCCCATTTGTGTATGCTTTCCAATGGACCCCTCTCTCAAATATGAATTCATGTCCCTCCATAAATATGCAGTTTTTGTGTGAACTGAAACTGCATTGCAAAACTGAGAAGAGTGCATTATCTGATTGATAGATGCATCCCAATCTACATATAAATTTAGCACTGGGGGAGTTAGGTTGGTTTGCTTCAAAATGTAGACCAAACAAATTTCTCCTCCAACTCTCTTTTTGTCCAGTTGGGAGTTTGATGCTGTGGAAGAAATGTCTCTCACCGTGCACTGAGTGAAACTGACAATTGGATCTGGGAGTAGAGTTGCCGCTGCATTTTGCCTGCAGTGAAATTTTAAGGTGAAGCTGTGGAATTAAACGGGAAAGAGCTGTGGAATTGCACAGGAAAGGGGAAGAAAAGGATTAATGAAATGGCTCAGAGGAATCCCCCTCATCCTTAGCTCTTGTAATGTTATCAGGAAGTGCTACCACTATAATGCCTCTTGTTTACTTATGTTGCAACTTGTTCCTGCATGATGTATGGATGTTAACTTCTCAACCTCCATTCTTGCCAAGAAACTGTCACTGGAAGCAGTTAGCATTAGCACAGCTAGCCAGTCAACAGGCATTCTTGTCTACTATAAATATAACAAACACAGGTTGAAGACCTCAAGCTTAATGCCTCACCATAGGTTATGGGGCTGCCTGGCCAGATAACAACAACAACAACAACAACAACAACAACAACAATTTATTATTTGTGCCCCGCCCATCTGGCTGGGTTTCCCCAGCCACTCTGGGCGGCTTCCACAAAGACCAAAAATACACTAAGATGTCACACATTAAAAACTTCCCTAAAGAGGACTGCCTTCAGATGTCTTCTGAATGTCAGGTAGTTGTTTATCTCTTTGACATCTGATGGGAGGGCGTTCCACAGGGCGGGTGCCGCTACCGAGAAGGCCCTCTGCCTGGTTCCCTGTAGCTTTGCTTCTCGCAATGAGGAAACCACCAGAAGGCCCTCAGCGCTGGATCTCAACGTCCGGGCAGAACGATGGGGGTGGAGACGCTCCTTCAGGTATACCGGGCCGAGGCCGTTTAGGGCTTTAAAGGTCAGCACCAACACTTTGAATTGTGCTCGGAAATGTACTGGGAGCCAATGTAGGTCTTTCAAGACTGGTGTTATGTGGTCTTGGCAGCCGCCCCCAGTCACCAGTCTAGCTGCCACATTCTGGATTAGTTGTAGTTTCCGGGTCACCTTCAAAGGTAGCCCCACCTTCAAAGGTAGAGCGCATTGCAGTAGTCCAAGCGGGAGATAACTAGAACATGCACCACTCTGGTGATATAGTCCGCAGGCAGGTAGGGTCTCAGCCTGCGTACCAGATGGAGCTGGTAAACAGCTGCCCTGGACACAGAATTAACCTGCGCCTCCATGGACAGCTGTGAGTCCAAAATGACTCCCAGGCTTTGCACTTGGTCCTTCAGGGGCACCATTACCCCATTCAGGACCAGGGAGTCCTCCACACCAACCCGCCCCCTGTCCCCCAAAAACAGTACTTCTGTCTTGTCAGGATTCAACCTCAATCCATTAGCCACCATCCATCCTCCAACCACCTCCAGACACTCACACAGGACCTTCACCACCTTCACTGGTTCTGATTTGAAAGAGAGGTAGAGCTGGGTATCATCTGCATATTGATGGACACCCAGATAGATGCAATATGGCAATGTCATGGGAACTGCTTCGTACCATGGGCCCAAAACAGATGAGGGGCACCACTGACTCTCCTGCCTAGATTAATCTGATCCTGGAATAAAATGTCTAACATTTCGCAACAGCTGAATTACATATTCTCTCCACCCAATTAGAGGTGATGAGGACAGATCCATGTGTTTAATCATGGAAGTGACCCATGGAGGAAGGACCTTGGCTTAGGGGCAGAGTATGTGCTATGGATGCAAAAGGTCACAGGTCCAACCCCTGGCTGGAAAAGACCCCTTTCTGAAACCCCAGAGATCTGCTACCAGTCAATTGTCAGGGACTGGCTGGACTCAGAGGAATGGTGGAAGGAACCATCTGGGGAACCCCCAAGGGAAAAAAGCTCAGAGCCTGGGGATTGGTGGTGGGACAATGATGAGTGGTCAGCAGGAGAAGACTGTGAGGAGAATGGGAGGAGGGAGGCCAAGAGGCAGAGATAAGTCAAGCTGATGCAGAGTCATGGGTGTGTCTCCCCCTCCTGCTGCGACAAGTTCCCATCCCCCCTTGTCTCCCAGAACCAGAAGAGGCATGAAAAGGGCAGAGGAGAGATTGGCTTCAGGCAGGCACAGTCTCCAATTGCTTGGGAAAAGCCTTGGAGAGAAGGGGGACTTAGACAGCTGTGGGGACTCAGTCTCATCAACTGATGCATGGGGCAAAACCTACCAGGGATGAGCTGCTGTGCTCATTTGGTAGGCCTAACACTCTGCCAAGTTTGTGCAGATCTTGTTCATGCTAATAAAGAGTTAACTCGAACTTGAAAGGTGTGATTTACGGCCAGCTCGCTCCTGTCGTCAGTATAGCCAGCATCGAATCAGATGGACCAATGGACTGACACTTTAAAACTCCATTTCCTGCACTTCATTTAGAAAATGGTGGTGGGGATTTGATTTCAAGAACAAACGAGGTGAGCAGCGCAGGGAACGAAAAGGAATGCTAAACCTTCCCAGCAATGTGCCCCTTGACACGACTTTTCCCTCAGCCAAACTCCGATGCAAGAAGCAAGCCCTGCTTGCAGAAAAACATTTGGGGAGAGAGGCAACATGGGATGAATGGTTTAGCACTATTTGCTATCACACCCACTTTGCCCTTAAAATTGGAACAATCCTTCACCTTGCATTTGATTGGGGCAAAAGGATCTGCTACAATCATGTCTAGCTTGGCCCTCAGTCAAAGCAATCAGATTTCTTGGTTTCCTTTAGGGGCCAAACTAAATTGTACATAAAAGGCATGGTTGCCTTTCATATTTCTGTTTGGTGGTTGTTTTAGAAAACACAACTGTAGTCTGTGTGTGTGTGTGTGTGTGTGTGTGTGAGAGAGAGAGAGAGAGAGAGAGAGAGAGAGATTAGGACTGAAATCATGGTGCTCAGTGAGTGTTTTTTCCTAACCTTTCCCCCTTATGCTGATGAAAATCACCAAACAAAACTATTTCCCGTCTTGATTTTTTATATTGAATGGGAGCAGACAGAGAAATAAGCAACCAAAACATGGCTCTGACGTTGCATAATGAGTTGTTTGCTTTGTTCATCCACACACCATGTGTATGACAGGAATAATTTTCTGTTTTCTAACAAAGTTCTATCCCATCCAAATTCTCTTGGCTTCTACCTCCCGCCATCTGGCAGAGGTTTATAGAAAACTCCATCAGGTCCTGAATGCTTGTGCTCTAAGTGGCACTGAGCAATCAAGGATGGATAGATATCCTGCTGCTGAATTCCTTTATAGCATCCTTCGCCAACCTGGTGCCCTCCAGGATGTTTAGAACTACAACTCCCATCAGCCCACACTTTTGTATTCTGAATGTGTGAAAACAGAAACATGGAGGGTTGTTTCACACGTTGCATTCCATGCTGTGAACAAGGCTATCTGAAGCAAATTTCTTCATAACCAAAAGTGGAACCTCCTTCCAAGACATTCCACGTTAGGGTGTAGCCCAGGCAAGCCTGAATCCAGCCAACATAGCTGTCTGTTCCAGGATATACCAGGCAATACCAAATCCTTGTAGCAAATTTGCATAGGTACAGGACTGCCATGAAAATGTGGGAAGACCCTTGTCTTATTCATGGGTCTTCCCACATTGCTGTAGTGATATTTAAAGACTTTCAAGCACAGCCCTTTTGAAATCTTAACTGCATCCACATAAAGGGTGATTGGGATTATGCTGGTTGCCCACCCCTGTATATCAACTGTACATTCAGTTGATGAGGTACCAGTTGATCAGGAGAAATAGCAGAGATGGGTCCAACACAGAAGCTAACACCAAAAGCTAACACAACAGAACTTTTCCCAACTCCCCTCTTGCTTTATTGAAACCACTTTTCCCATCAACATGCTGCCCTCACTTGCTCTGCTCAAACTTCGGCCATAATTTAAAACCACTCTTTTCTTCCCATTGTCTCTCTCTGCTTGATCTTAAAAAACCCACCATTTCCCTGCCAGTGTTTCTGCATTTTGGTTTGATCAATTCAAACTTCTACCATTAGAATTTTAGCATTAGCTGTTTTTGCAGGTGCATCACGCTGTCGACTCATGCTAAGCTTGTGGTCTGCTACGACCCTCGACCCTTTTCACATGTACTACTGGCAATCCAGGTGTCCGGCATCTTATATTTGTGCAAAAAGCTGTCAAAAGCAGTGGATGGGTGATGTTTTATGTATGGCAGAGGGGCGAGCATTCCACAGTGCAGGGGTAATGGCAGGAAATGTGCATTTTCAAGTCAACATCCCCATTTTGTGATATTCTGTAGGCTTCGGTGTTGCGAGTAAAATTTTCCCACAGGCACTATATGCTCCATCTAGGAAAGATAAATAACCAGGCGTGCCACCCCCCCCCCCCCAAAAAAAAAACCAAATGCAAAATGGGATAGTGGTTCCTTTGGCCTGTAGCTATCTTCTCTGGGAAGAGAGAGATGGAGGCTGTATCATCTGCAGCCCTTGCCTCAGGGTTCTGTGTGGCCAGGTTTGGGCTAATGGGGAGCCACAGACCAAAAGAGGTTGAAGATTACTGGTCAAGGTTGAGGGTGGTTTTAGCTTCTGCCATGAGCTCTCCGAAATCAGTAAGCACAGAGGCTCCTGAAGATGAGTGTAGCTGGTTTCACATGCTGGCAGACTGAGTGTTTATTTTACCCTGCCTGTAATGAACTCCATTCGCCTGCACTTCCTGCATTTTTAAAATCACATCAATATGGTTGCTGTTTCCTTTTGAAAACTGAGTGTTACAGAGCCACAAGGTCAAATTTTGATCAGTCTTGTTCTCGTAGAAACTGCACAAGTAGATGTCAAAGGAACAACTCCAAGTTTATAAAGAAGTCTCCCCAGGGTTTTCCCCCACTCTGCAGATTGCTGGCATCCTGAACTCATTTGTTCCTTTACTACTTAACCATAAAGGGTTTAGTCTTTCAAGGTGCTGTTTGCATCCGGTGAATGACATAAGTATGTATGAATTTTAAGCACGAGGAGGTCCGTGGAAGTTCATTTTCTCAAAGCTTAAGCATTTGCTTTATCCTTTACTTAGATGAGGAATTGAGTTTTAATATGTACCAGAATGAGCTCCAAAAACATTGCATCAGTTTTTCAGTAATTCTGAGATCTCAGGAAAGTGTTTGCTAAAAATTATTCCAGCCGCTCCGTCTCTTTCCTTGGATTCCTTTTTCTTGAAGAACTGAAACAGGAACAATGTAGAGGAATTCCTGTATATATATGTGCAGTCATATAAGGAAGCAGTTCTTTGAGAACTCCCAAGGTCCTACTATGGTAACTGAACGAGGTGTTGTCTCTGCAAGTGTCTGGCTGTAGCTGAAGCCTTAATGCAGCAGAGTGAGCCCCACCTTATTTTGGAATCTTTTTCTGCAGAGGGCTGAGGAGACAAGAGTACCATGAACCAGAGGAGAGTGGCAAGACTGTGTTCTTCAGTTGGGATGGTCCTCAAGTCAGTTCTGGAAGACTTTTCTCACAAGAATAGTGTCGGAGCCTCATTGTCGTTTGAGCGTGTCTGTGGTCTCAGAGTAATGGGTCCCTACAGCTGGACATTTCATGGCAATGAGCCCAGTTTTGCTCATACACTCAGTAAACACACCATAGGCAACATCAAATCTTTGATCAGGAGATATGTGAGCCATCTTCAAATACCTAAAAGGGTGTCACAAGGAAGATGGAGCAAGCTTGCTTTTTCGTGCTCCGGAGGGTAGGACCCTTAATGAGGGGTAGCCCTTTAAATGTTTGAATATAGTTATCATATCTCCTCTCAGTCTCCTCTTTACCAGGCTAAACATACCCAACTCTCTCGACTGTTCCTCATGAGCCTTGGTTTCCAGATCCTTGATCATCCTTGATCACCCTCCTCTGCACACATTCTGGCTTGTCAATATCCTACTTAAATTGTGGTGCCCAGAACTGGACATATTATTCCAGGTGTGGTCTGACCAAGACAGAACAGAGCAGTACCATTACTTCCCTTGATCTGGACACTAGACCTCTGTTGATGCAGCCTAGAATAGATACTGAATGTGTGCTACCAGATTTTGTGTAGTATATGTCTAAACATCAGGGCAGCTGAAAACAACTAAAATGCTTGAGTCCTCGTGGATTTGCATTTGTGTCCTGATTAGTAACTGCCATGCAGCTAACTATCCACAATTTTATTTGGAAACAGAGGCCTGTAGCTTCTGTCCTTTAAATGCTGCAGTTTATCTCCAAACTATTCTGAGCTGAAAGCATCTCGCTGATCTCCCCAACTAATGAGATGAATTGATTTGCTGTATAATTCTATGCCAATGAGTTCATTTACACCTAGCACCGTGTGTGGAAACATCATTATGAGGGGGAAGCAAGCTTTTTGTAGCCAGTCTCTTCCCTACAAAAGCATTCAATTGTATCATTTTTGCCTGTTGGCAACGACTACTGTGTGTGTGAAAGGTAATGCCCAGTGATTTTAATCACTTATTATTCTTACATAAATTACTGGCATGGGTGACATATATTTTTATTGTGCTTAATTGATTTCAGCATTGAGCAAAGCAATCATTTGGAGCAGAATGTCATGGTTTCAAAAAGAAATAGCCACTGTTTAGGTGCCAAGGAACGGCCAGGCTGTTGCTGTTGCAGTTGCTTTGACCAGCTGGTAAAGTAGCGTGCAAAATGTTTGTTTTCCCCACTTTATTTCTGCATTTCCAGGAATTTTGGATTTGTGTTCTTAGGTGAAAGGGGAGTTCTTTCCCTATTCAGCAGAGAAGATGCAAAACCTGGTAAATTCGGCACCATTTGTAGATGTAAATTGTTTCACCGTACCCCAGATATGATTTTGAGGGGCCAGTACTGGGTTTGGGGCAGGAAACTTGATGTAAGAGGGTAGAACATGGACCGTTTCTGACCTGGCTGGTACCCCTTTTTCCTGAGCAAAGTTTTGGATTTCAAAACTTTTACCTTTAAAGAAATTCATACACAAAACATACATAAAACAAAGTTAGTGAGCATATTGATCTCAGATGCTCAGTAGAGAGACTGCTTGGCTTCCCCAGCTTCAATTAAAACCTAGGGAAAGACATAATGAGGTAATTCCTGCAATGGGTCTTTTTCAGATTAGGCAGCTGGGAAGGTTGCAGAATGTTCCACAGATGCTTAATGGGGGAAAAACACCCCTCAGCCACCTCACAATTATATGGCAAACTGAGTCCTACACCCACTGAAATTTTAAAACATCCAAAGAATGAGGAAGACAAATGAAAGCTTCTTTCTAAGGAACAAACACTTTTGAGAAATTGCAGGATATGTTTCAACATATCACTTTATTTACATAGAACCATTCATCAGAATTAAGAATTCTGCATAGCTCAAAAAGCACATGGAGCATTGTCTATAAAAGTGTTCAGATAATATATAAGTGGCATAATCCAAAGCAAAAAACAAAACAAAACCCTATCCCATTGAAATCCATGGTATTAAAGTGCTTAATATTAGATGGGTCGCTCATTAGCTGTTGTTCTCTGCTCTTTACATGTGAGTGTTTAACCTAAAATCACTGAGGGCATTCAATTGTAAAACTCCATCTTGAAGGGAGTTGCCTCTGTAGTCTTTCTCTGGATGCCACAAAGACAACAAAGGATGTGATAATGGCTCTCCAGGATGCAGGCTGGAATGACAGAGAGATAATAGTTTTGATTTCTGGAAGAAGTAAACTGATTTCTTGTAAGATGCTGAGCCTGTGCTGGACATGCACAAGATATGGCATGGAATTTTTTGTAGGAATCTTTGATTGTTTTTGCTCTGTTTTGAAGTAAGTTATGCAAGTAAAGTTTTGAACAATACTTATTGGTCTGGACAATATTTTGTTACAAAAGGAGTCAGTTTTTATGCATCCAGTTGCTTCAGGCTGCACAATATTAATATCTGCAATACTCTTGCCTGGGAGTCAGCTCTGTTTACTTACTGGGGCTCTTTAAAGCTGGTAGCCACCATGTTGCTTTTCCCTGAGTGCCGCATTATAAGGGGCATTTTGGGTAAAAGTGGCATTCTTCACTGAGAAGGACTGCCATTTTTGTTACCCTCCAAATGCCCTTCAATATGGAATGTTCTGAGCAATCTAAAATGGCAGCCACCAACCAGACAGATCTTTGAACAGCTCTCGTGTTGAATGAGGACACAAGATGGAGGGTGAGCTTTCACTCAGCCTTAGAAGCAAATAAGAAGAGCTTTTACTGGAAGGACTGCCAATTATACTAGCCCTATGGCCACAATCTAAAGAAACCATGTTGCATATAGGGCCTTCTTTTATGAGCAGGGAGGTTTGCCTCATTTTGTATGTTTTTGTATGTTTTGTGGCATTTTACGCATTGTGACTAGCTGTTATTTTTATTCATTATATTTTATTAATAATTTCTTGTAACTGATAAGTGTAAGCTGTTTAATTATTTAATATTTAATTTTACTGTTTACTATTATATTCTAATGGGTTATTGAATATTGCTTTATTTGATATAAGTGTTTATTTTAAAGCTTTTGTGACTTTTTCGTATTGGATCAGATTGTTATTATGCATGTGATCTCTGCTGTCTATTCTGTTGCTCTTTCAGCTTGTAAGCCGCCTTGTGCATAGTAATATAGAAAGGCAGTATACAAATTAAAAGTGAAATGAAATAAAATTTTCTCTGTGTATGCTGAAAATTCTTTTCTCAAAGGGGAACGAGGAATCCCCTGAATGCCATGAGCTCTGGACTGGGGTCCACCAGAATGCCTTTTGAGATTGTTGGGGTACTAAAACACTTCATATTATGGGTTGTAAAATAATGAAGATAATTACAAATAAGGAACACTTTCTCCCTCTTCCTGCCTCATCCACTCAAGGCTTAGTTCTTCTGTCCTTAAGAGTGCTGAAAGAGTAATTTGGAGGGGGGGGGGAAATAGAGGCTATTGGAGTGAAACGTAGGCTGCAAATGATTGGAAGCTGTAATAGCATTCCTGGTATCTACCTGGCAATTTTATATAATCAGATGCCTCCTTTATTTAGCGGTTTGTTAAATCGCCGGTTATAGATTTTTAAATGTGTTGCTGTATTTCCGAGGACTTCCAAAGCTTGCCCTTCTGGCCCCGTGATTGCAATAGATGGCCGGGAGGGGCATTCCATTCTTTATTGCCTGTTTTTAACCCTTGCCATTTAAAACATTTAGGTGGGGGGAAGAGAAGGTGTGGGAATGAGACTCCTATTTTAGTGAGATTAAGCCATTAAAGAAGAGGCTTCCGTGATGATTCTGTTGCAGTTAAAAGGCTTAATGGAGATGCTGCGACTGCAGCAGGAGCAGGAGCCTTGGAGAGAGACTTGTGGACTTTTGTCCGTTATGGAAATAGGAGCTTTTGCAAGGTCTAATCCTGTGGTGTTATTGTGCCATTTCAGATTTGTGCTGCATAGGGTGAATTTTCAAAACAGAGTTGAGCTGAATGTTCAGGAACAGGCATTTTGAGCTCAAAAGGTAGGACTAACCCAGGGGTTGGCAACCTAAGGCCCAGGAGCCAGATGTGGCCCATTCGCCTTCTCAACCTGGCCCACAGATGGTCTGGAAATCAGCATGTTTTTACATGAGCAGAATGTGCCCTTTTATTTAAAATGCACCTCTGGGTTATTTGTGGGGCCTGCCTGGTGTTTTTACGTGAGTAGAATGTGTGCTTTTATTTAAAATGAATCTCTGGGTTTATTTGTGGGGCATAGGAATTCGTTCATTTTTTTCCTTCAAAATATAGTCCGGCCCACCGAGGGACGAAAATATAGTCCAGCCCACTGAGGGACGGTGGACCGGTGCACAGCTAAAAAAGCTGGACTAACCCCCTCAGGGGGAAAAAAATGCTTCAGCTTGTTTAATCTCAGGGTTGTGGGCTTGAGCAAAAGCATAGGAGTCAACAGCTAGGGGTTAGGGCCTCTCCGGCCCCCGTATAGTTTTTTTGAGGGGGCTGCTACCCTGGTGGATGGGCATTGCCATTCAAATGGTGAGCGTGCACTGCATCATGTGATTGATTACTTGAGCACCCCCTCACACACAATATTTTATTCAATACTGCAGCCCTGAGCGAAAGATTCTTGCATTGCAAGTGGCTGGACTAGATGACCCCATTTTCCCTTCCAGCTCTACAGTTCTGCGATTCCTTCAACCTGTTTTTGTGTGTTGGTGGAAACAGTGACTTGCACTCCCAGACATTAACAGGTGCCTTTTTTGCTTTCTTCACCTGCGCCAAAATGAAGGGAGGCAGCATTGCTGTCACCAGGTTTAGCAGCAGGACCCCCAACACAAATGTCACCTCCTCAGACGTCTGCATACTCAGCGAAGGATTGAAGGGACAACTCTCAGTTGGACACTCTCAGTTGCTATTTGAGAACTCTCTTTGCGTAGCAGGACCATTCTGACGCTCAAAATGTGCATCAGAGTTTGCTCTAAGTAATGTCTGCCGATTTGACACGTGTGCACACACACACACACACACACACACACACGAGTGATAGAGAAATTTTGCTGCTCTTCTATAAGTTAATTTATTTGAACTTCCTTTGACATTCCTTCAGGTAATTCATCTAAATAGCACCCCTCCACATTCTCTTCCATTTTTTTGCCTTAGTTAAATTCCATTTATCTCTCTCGCTTGCTCACGGATACGCTCTCTCTTTAGTGGAAGCCGGTTAGATTAATTTAGGCTGCATACGCACTTGGCCGCTTGCAGCACAAAAAGGTAGCTTTTCCCATTTGTGCTTGTCCTCAACATGCGGCTTTCAATCTAGATTGATTCTAGATCCTGCTCATTGGCAAAGGTGGGTGCGGTGACTTGATATGCATTTGAAACCCTCCCCTTGGTTGTGTTATCCATGCCTTTTCCTCCCTGCACATGCCTTGGGTGAATGAAAAAGGAAGCGATGATTGCAACCTTAATATACACCCGCCCACAACATCATTGGGCACACGTGGATACATTGCTCATTTCCGGGACTGCTTGCATCTGTTTTCAAATAGACACACTGTGGGGTAATGTAGAATCAATCTGCAACGAGCTTTTATTTTTAGAACGGAGCTGGTTTCTCAAGAACTGCTTTTCAGGGGCAAAAAATATGCTGGGATCTAGATTGTGTGTGGACAAGATAGAAAAAACAAGTACACAGTCTTCCACTGGAAGAATTCTAGAATACAAAGGTCATATGTACACAGCCTTAGGGTCATGCCTTGTATGTCAGTAGTATGCACACAGAATCTCTTTATCACAATTGTGGTCTACCCTTCCTATAAAGAGCTAACAGAACCTCCATGCCTTATTTCCAGTTCATCCTCACAGTGACCCTGGGAGTCAGGTTAGACTGAGACATGGTGGTTGGCTCAAGGTCATCCACTGAGTTACAAAGCGATTTGAAGCCTGTTGTTTCTGGTCCAACAGAGCAGAAATCAATATTCACAGATATCCAAAACTTTCTAGCATGTGCAACTGAATGTGAAATTTTGAATTCATTGTTCAGATTCACATTTAGAATATGAAATTTTAACAAAACTTTGAGTGCTTTGATATCTGTTTTTGCAGCATCCAGCTTGAGGTCCCAGAAGCTGTCAAATACTAAATACCATTGTGTGTTATCAACTCCTGCCTGATACTAATACCATTCCATGTTCGTTTTTCAAATATTAAATACTTCTTCCTGCCAATCATCAAATGCTGTCAACCACTAAATGTCATTAAATACCAGTTCCTATATATAGTTGGGTACCAAGCAAATATCATCTATCAAATGCTGTCAGATACGAGTACCATTTCTTGCCAACTGTAAAATACTATCAGATATCAGGTTCTCAAATATCATGGGGTATTTTAAAGAATAATATTATATAATAATGACAAAGAGATAAAATTATAGGATGCATAAAGAAAACAAAATTCGAACGTCTCCATTGATGAAAATTTCGGTTTTTGAACGGCATAAACCCAGAGGTATATGCTTCAAAAACATATCGGAAGTCGAACATGCCACACAGCTTCCACATTGAGTTTTCCATATTGAGTTTTTCGTTTTGAGGCTTCCGTATTGAGTTTTCGGTTTTTGAACGTTTCAGAACTTGAACAGTCTTCCAGAACAGATTACCTTTGAAAACTGAGGTGCCACTGTAAAGATAAAGGAAAAAAATACATATACAAACATGTTCAGAGTCCATGATAAGGATACCAGATGTTGACGCACAGTCTTTTAGACTATTTCAAATCGTAGATTCCTGCAATGCAGGAATCTGAACAAAAACATTTGGTATCCAAATTTTCAAAGGAAATCTCTGAAGTGAAATTGTTTCAGGTGTAGCTCAATAACCTTTCTACTACATATTATGTCAGTGTTATATGAATGGCACTGCTACATTTTGGAATAGGTTCTAGCTCAGTTGGTAGAGCATGAGACTCTGAATTTCAGGGTCCTGGGTTTGAGTCCTACATTGGGCAAAAGATTCCTGCATTGCAGGGGGTTGGACTAGATGACCATTCCAACTCTACAATTCTATGATTCTATGAAATATAAGGGACAGAAAGGGGGGGGGGGAATCACATTGTTTCTCACCTAGCAGCTAGATGTAACTTGCACATGAATCATAACCAACATTGTTCAATTACAACAGTTTGTGTGGGAAGGTTTGCTTTGGGTGTTTGTCTTTGGCAGTGTAAAATAGAGGCTCCAAAATGAAGCCATTGGTGCAACAAGCCCACAGGTCTGCTTCTCCTTTTGCATAGTTACAAGCATCCTTTTAGACTCTGCTGAAAGACGAAGTACCCAGAGATGTTTTTAAGTAGCTGGCTCTTTAATGTCTCCCAACCATTTCCTCCTTACTACTGAGAATTACCTTCTGGTGCCTGATAACAATTTCAACAGCAGGCGACCCATCCATATTTTTGTAGATAATTAGCAGAACGGCTATACAGCAGAAGTGGGTCATCCTGTACTTGTTATTCACAGATGGTTCAATATAATGGATTTTGGAAGCGGCATAACAAAAAAAATTGATACCAGTTTCAGAGAGGCAGAAGAGAGCAAAGAAAATCAAGGGGAAATGTTTATGGAGGGTTGTAGCAGGTGCATCTCTAATCGCTTACCGGAGTAAAGGCATGATGTGGTCCAGGTATTTTTGCAGCCCCACACAATGTAGTGTTAAAATGGACAAGCATCTGCATTGACCTCTCTCTCTCTCTCTCTCTCTCTCTCCTTCCCTCTCTCTGCCAGTTTGAAAAATTGCCTCTTGCTGTAGCACTACCAGGGGAAAACATAAACACAATGATGAGACCATGCAGATAGCCTTCATCTTCAAGAGGCTACCCAGGATGCTGTTAAGAGGCCAGAAGTAGCTTAGCTCCCATCCCAGAGGTGTACCCAACAGCACTCGTTATTTTCTCCCATGTAAGACCACTGAAATATATATATTCTTTGGATTTCTTATTAACTTGCACCATAAGATCCAGGGCAGCTTACAATCTGAAAATAAAAATAAAATAAAATGATTCATAATCAGGAGAATAGGGTGTGTGTGTGTGTGAGAGAGAGAGAGAGAGAGAGAGAGAGAAGATGCCACACACATCTCTGTGGGAGAGCCAGTGTGGTGTAGTGGTTAAGAGCGGTAGACTCATAATCTGGTGAACCGGGTTCGTGTCTCCACTTCTTCACATGCAGCTGCTGGGTGACCTTGGGCTAGTCACACTTCTTTGAAGTCTCTCAGCCCCGCTCACCTCACAGAGTGTTTGTTGTGGGGGAGGAAGGCAAAGGAGAATGTTAGCCACTTTGAGACTCCTTAAGGTAGTGATAAAGTGGGATATCAAATCCAAACTCTTCTTCTTCTTCTTCTTCTTCTTCTTCTTCTTCGGGAAGGAAATTCCACAGCTTAGGGGCTTCCACTCTTGAGGGTGATGGAACTGGCAAGAGGGACCCCAATGAGGATCTAAATGTCTGAGAGGGTCTAGTTGTAGGGGCAATCTATCTGGAGGACAATTGTATTTTGAGGAGATAAGTGACCTGACATGGTCATCTCTTCCTGCTTCTGTTTATTTCCCCTCTATCTCTTGTTCTACTCTTTGATGGCTGAGAGCAGCCTTTAATGTATAATCTGGTGGAAGGAAGAAGTGATAATGCAGGGCACCTTCTGACCTTCTTTGATGTTAGACATTGTTTGGAGGAACGTGCAGTACTGGAAGAGGGGCTAGCTAATTAATAATCTGCACTAGCTAGTTGGGCAAGGCACGTAGGCTAACAATCTAGCTCTCTATAAATCAAATGGTTTGGGGGCATAGCTCTCAGAAGCTCGTGCAACCTGAGACTACCTCGGGGTCACTTTGCCACTTCTTGAGGACTTCCCAGTGGCAGATCGAGGTGCTTGCTTGGTAATTTATATAATGCTTGCTGTTTAGAATAAAATCTTTAATCTTCTCACTCACTTGTGTTTGTATTGCTTCTGAATCTCATTAAAAGAACCGCCTTGCATTTGGCAAGACGCTAGCGAAGGAGATGGTCTTTCATAAGTGAATGGCATAATGCTTGGCCTCTCTCTCTTCTGGGCCTCAACCACCACCACCCACGACCTAATAGCCTAGCCCTTAGCAACAGGAATCCCACAGGGGATTGTGATGCAACACACCCATCTGGTATACAGTATACAAACCTTCTCTTCAAGCACAGACACACAAACATACACAACTCTAACCTGGCTTGCTTCTGAGTTCTGAGCTGGACATATACCCCGCAAGCGTGCTTTAAATAGGCCTGAGATGAGAATGGGGATAGGGGTAACAGCATGCTGAGGTCACAAAGGCATCAATGGCTGCCTTAAAGGGGGATGCGGACAAGGCTGGTTACAATGGCAGACATTGGGGTCTCAAATTTCAGTGGCACGCTGTGTGATGCCAATATTTGGTGCCCTCCCCCGCCTCTGGCCTTCAACATCATAGTTGTGGCAGCTTCTACAGTACCCCCGAGGCCCTGTACCCAGTGCGAACAAACCAGTCCTTCTCCCCTAAATCCGTCTCTCGCTTAGGACAGAGGTCACAGATTCCCTAAAGACACCTCTCCTCAGCTTCCAAATGGTTTATCTCCCATTTATAGCTAGACAGAGAAAGCAAGGAGAGCACATTATTGAAGAAGATTAATCCCCCCACAATGAAGAGAGGAGAATTCCTATGCTTATACAATAGGTGAATGGGAGATTTCAAGGCTGCTTGCCTCCATGTCTGTATGATTGTGTGTTTGTGTTTGTGTGTGTGTGTGTGTGTGTGTGTGTAGCAAACAGGGTGCTGATGAGTAAACCCAGCGTATGATTCAACACATCTTTAATCTAGTATTGACTTTCTCCTTTGAGATCTCTATAGCAGTATAAAACCAGCACACAAAAAGTAAATACATCTTGAGCTGGGATTCATGTCTGTGGTGGGGGGAGGAGAAGACCCAAGGGAAGAGAAAGCTCAGTTGGGGCGGGGAGTGAGTCGTTCGTCTCAGGTGAAATCTCTGGTGGGGCATTCATTGTCGGGGCTGTGTGCAAGAGCATTCGCTTGCTGAGAGAGATGGAAAACTAAGATTGACATAAGAAATGAATTCTTTTCTCTTTCCCTTCCAGAGCAAAGCTGAAAGGAATACATGCAGCCAAGTGGAAAAGGGTTGTGTATTTCTCTTTGCCATTTCAGAATGCTAGATTATGGCTCCCTGGCAAATATTGTGTTCATCACGCAGGGAAAGAACATGCTCAGACCTTGATGTGACATTGGAGAAAAAAGGAGAGGGGGGATTTAGTCTATTAAAAATAAAGGGTGGGAAGCTACAATAAAAGAAATACTTTGCTGTCCAAGATGAGTCGTCTTGACTAGGTTTCTATTGAATATTTTCTTCTTTTTTCTATTCAGCTCAAAATCACCATATTTTGTGCATCTGAACAAATAACACCCCGTACCCAAAACAACCCCTAAACTTGCTGAACATTTCCAATTAAATGCTTCTCAGGGGTCCCTCAGCTTTTGCGTGTGTGTGTGTGTGTGTGTGTGTGGCACAATTTCCCTCATCTTTCCTCACGCTTATTTTCAGACTCATTGGGATACACTGTTGTTTAATCCATTTAGCTGTATTGACCCTCATCACTTTTGTCTGCAAGCTTCCATGACAGCATCCCCCTCAGACAAAGAATTGTGGTTTCACCTCCACTTTCCGGAAACAGTTGAAGACATTTTGTTCCGACAGGTTTTCCCAGCTGGATAAAGGGGTCTTTACCACAAGTGCCCACTTGTTAGGGTTTTACTCCTGTTCAAAGTGGAATGGGGAGTGGTTATTGGTTGGTTCTTTCCTCCAAGACCATTTTATCTTCTCCACCACCCATTTTCTTGTAGAACAATGAAACGCCCATGCACTGTGGCTTAGCTGTAGCGAGATGATTCACCTACATATGAACTCAGGTCTGCAGCAAGAAAGCTTCTGGGGAAAGGTGAAGCTTTATAAATATTTGAAATCTTACTGTGAGCACGGGAAAATGTGACACATGTTTTATAATGCAATATCTGCTGCAGCACTATTTTTTCAGAGCTTGCTGCCTTTTGTCGACACTCCTCTTGCAATATATGCCATTATTTCAGAGCCAACAGTTAGCACTGTAGCGATGGTTGGGCAATGGGCACTTGCCCTGGACATAGCCTGGGCAGGTGCATGAAATGGGCGCCTTAATATAATGCAATATCTTGGACGTTGTTTTGCAAGAGAAGCGCAGTTGTTCGTGCTTCCTTTTCCTATCTGCTGCTCTTTATCCTCTGCCCCAAACTACGTTATTTATCTCCCTCTCCCTGTTTGACTTCCTTCCCCCTCTTTCTGAGGTTCCTTAAATTAATTTTTTGATATCTATTCTGCATATCCAAATTCATTTAATTTACTCATTTAATTATTTACTTTAAACATATACTCTTATGAACTTGCAGGTTATTACGATAATCCTGCCATTGTTTTTATCTGTTTGCAGTTTAACTGTAAATATTCAATAAAGCATTTCCATTCTTTTATAAAAAGTTTGTTATCTTGATTTCATATTCTTCTGGTAAGTGTCGCCATTTCTGCATATTCCATAAGTTTTTGTAGACATTCTTCCTTTGCTGGGTCTTCTGCTTCTTTCCATTTACCCCATTCATTTCAATGCAAAGGAAACACAGTGCTGCAGAAGGGAAGGAGGTTGTAATCAATTGCCTATCATTGGAGACTGAAACACCCGCCATTTCTGTTCCCATTTCCATCAGAATTCTCTTAAAACCCCTACTTGCAATTTGCCAGTGGTCTGAAGGACCTGTACAGTGGTACCTCGGGATAAGTACTTAATTTGTTCTGGAGGTCCGTTCTTAACCTGAAACTGTTCTTAACCTGAAGCACCACTTTAGCTAATGGGGCCTCCTGCTGCTGCTGCGCTGCCGGAGCATGATTTCTGTTCTCATCCTGAAGCAAGGTTCTTAACCCGAGGTACTATTTCTGGGTTAGCAGAGTCTGTAACCTGACGCGTCTGTAACCTGAAGCGTATGTAACCCGAGGATGTGGAACCTCAGGCCTGGGTGCAAAATGGAACTCTCCCCACCCAAGCCAATCTATCTGGGCCTTAGGACCAGGAAAACTGGGACTGGGAGGCAGACTAGATGGAAAATATCTGGGGGCTGGGTGGGGACTGATAGTCCAAAGGTGTGTGTGTGTGGGAATCGAGGGACCTTCCACCCTCCACAAATGTCTCCCCTCTCTCTTTGCGCATATGAGGTAAACATGGGCACAGCAATCTCAGATTTGCAGCTGAATGTCTCGTTTGCCCTTAGGTGGATACAAAAAACGTAATGTGTGAATTGTCCCTAAGTTGAACCCTGGGATGTTCTAAATTTGGATTACTTGACTTGAGTGTATTTAAGTGCATGTTTTTAAAGACTTTGTCTAAATGTGATGCAAATCGGAGCTGATACTTGAGCATCTTCTTTGCCTTAGGTAAAAAAACGAGAATAAATGTGGTAGTTTTAGCTCTAGGGATTCCCTTGATTTGAAAATTCACTGTGCTTGTGATGGGATAGAGATGAAAGAAAACTGGAGACAAAGTTGGGGGAAACAGTTTCTTTTATAGGTAGGGTCTGGTGCCTTTAACAACCGCATGCCCAAAGTTCAATATATAACACTTTTCTCATCACTGCATCTTCATTAGTGCTGTACTGTATTTTTTTTTAGAAGTCAGCATTTTTAGGGGAAAGTTGCCTTTTGAAGGATGCAAGAAGATGCACTCCCCTGCCTTCTATGATTTTGTGTGTGTGTGTGTGTGTATGAAATGTTCACATTGTTCTCCAAAATGCTGCTGCTTCATTGCCTTATTTTTTTTTAATAATGAATTTTATTAGTATTTTCCACACAACAGCAAAAACACACAAGATATCAAAAGATAACAATACACAACACACAAAAATCAACATTCAAAAACTAAAAAAGACCAAAAAAACAAACAAACAAAACAAAACAAAACAAAACAAAACAAAACAAAACAAAACAAAAGAAACAAATCCATATCTTACAAGTTAATATTATAAACACTAAAACAACAAGACATTGACTTCCACCAATCCCACAGCACCTCCTTTATCTTTCATTCTGTCTTCCTGTTTTCCTGTTTTCTTTATCCTCTCTATCCTAACATCTAGATATAAATCCTTCTTTCATGTCCTTTCACTTCACAAGGTTATTCCCATTGCCTTATTTTTTTCATAAAAGGCCTTCACTGCATTAACTCAGCAGGCCTGGAATTATGTAGATGTGATGACATCATAGACCTATGTAGCCAATTAGATTTGATGGTGGTATCTTGGAGGACAAAGGAAACAGTGTTGCCCATGCTCTCTGACCCAGCCCCATTATTGTTTGTTGAAGCACTTCAATACCTGTACTTAAAAACAAAACAAACCAGAAATTCCCCCAAGGACATAAACTTGCAAGTAGTTCCCAAGAAATGGGGTGGATGGATGGATGCGAAACTCATCCCCGGTTTTGGCTCTGTTTTAATTTGCATCCTGAGAAAAGCTTGATACGATTATTATTTTTAATGCAACTTCACAGGCACTGGAGACCTCGCAGCAAAAATGATAGTAGCTCTTAAAAAAGAGGAAGACTCAATAGTACAGCAGAATGCTAAGAAAACGTGTCTCGATGCATTCACATTTTCACTTGGCTATTAATCATGGGACTTCCATACTCAAAAGCAATGTATTTATAATTGGACCACATCTCAACAGTATAAACCCCACTTGGAAGATATCATAGATGCATGTTATTATTGGTGGATGAAACCCTTAGTCTCAAATCATGTTCCAACTGGCAATGAGAGTGACACTATAGGATGCTAATTTTCACACACTCCCTCAACTTCCACCCATGGATTGGGACCTGCTGGATACTTGAGAGTTTCCCTGTTTTTATTTTTAAAGATCCAGGCATACAGTAAAATTGGGAGGTTTCCAGAAGCTGAAATGGGGGAAACGGCTTCTTTTCAAAAGTGGGATTCCTGCCAAATGAACCTCCTTCTTAGGCTTAAACTATTCCCCACGTTCCATATCACCCAAAACATTTATAAAATGCAGAAAAGGTGAGAGACCATCAAGAATAAATAATCTGTAATAGCAGAGATTTCCTGATATGAAAAGAAAAGAATTAAGATGCTCTTGTTTTCAAACAGTACCCTGGCAACTGGGGATTTTTCTAGCTGTGAGCTAGAGAATTACAAATTTTAGACAATGATGTATTGACGAAAACAAACAAAGGCTGAATATCAGAAATACTCCAGGGGCTGACAGAAATCTCAAGAAGGCACTTTCTCTCTTTTTTTTAAGGTAGTCCAGCTGACAATGACATTTGACGGCATATATTTTCAGTCTTTCGGTAGTGAATTATGAAAACTGTGTAGTTTAAGTAAGGGTGTCTTTGGATACTGCTGTTCAAAAATGGAGAAGAAAGTTTGGGGTGAAAATTGCTCATAGAACTACAATTTGTATTATTTCCAGAGAAGTAGCAGTGTTAGTCTTTTGGAGCAAAAGCAGGGGGCGTGTCACCTTAAAAATTAAAAATTATTAATAAACATGTAAGTCTGTAAGGTGCCACAAGACTCTTTGGTAATTTTATATTATATTTACTTTAGGATCTAGGGAAATGGTTTTTTTTTTTTAAATTACCTTTTTATTAAAAATTAAAACAAAACATATTATCTAGAAACATATCATCCTTATTTCCCCCTTTTTTCTTCCCTCCCTCCCCTCCCCCCCACAGAACCCACCCACCCCCACCTCCGACTTCCCTCAGTTCCAGTCTTTGATTTCTCTAAAAATCCTGTTTTCTACATGTTACATAGTTGTATAGATCCTCAAACTATTTAAGTAATAATTATCAATAAAAAGTTTGTGAATGTTTATTCAAAACCAGCCAAAGAGTCCAGTTCGCTTTGTTGCATCTTCAAATACTTTGTAAAGGGTTCGCATTCAGTTATCCTTGTCCCGTAGCTTGTATGTCAGTTTTGCCAGTTCTGCATAGTCCATCAATTTTTCTTGCCATGATTGGGGTTTCTTCAGTCTTCCATCCTTGTGCTACTAAAACTCTCGTGGCTGTTGTCGCATACATGAATATGTTTTTCAGTTTTTTTGGCAGATCTTTCCCTACAGTCCCTAATAAAAATGCTTCAGGTTTTTTAACAAATGTTAAATGGAACATTTTCTTCAATTTGTTATATATCATTTCCCAAAATTTTTTAATTACCTTACAATCCAGGATCTAGGGAAATGTTTAATGGATGGCAAACTGCCAGCTGGAAGAATGGATCGTGCCTCCAAGTTTTTACTTTGGGAAGGACCAAAGCTCAGAGGTAGAGCATCAATGTTGCATGCAGAATGTCCTGAGTTCAATTCCCGGCATCTCCAGGCAGTCACTGCCAGTCAGAGTGGGTAGTTCTAGCTGGATGGGCCAATGGTCGAATTAAGTAAAGGCAGCTTCCTATGTTTCTAGGTACAACAATTAAATTTGGGGTGTGATCAAATGTTTGCGAACCACTGATAAGGAAAATACATGTTTTCCACAAAGAAGGATTCCACACTTTGATGTGACAGTGCTGTATGCCGCATGCATGTCGCATGTGACAGCCATCTTCAAATATGTCACATGGAAGATGGAGCAAGCTTGTTTTCTCCTGCTCTGGAGGGTTGGAGTCAAACCAATGGCTCCACATTACAAGAAAGGAGATTCCGACTAAACATCAGGGAAAGCTTTCTAACAGTAAGAGCTGTTCAACAGAGGAATGGTCTCCCTCGGGAGGTTGTGGACTCTCCTTCCTTGGAGATTGGGTGGCCATCTCTCATGGATGCCTTAGCTGAGATTCCTGCATTGCAGGGGGTTGGACTAGATGACTCTTGAAGTCCCTTGTAACTCTACAATTCTACGATTCTATGTAAATACACACATCTGTATGTAGTTCCTTGCCTGAGAGCTCTGGTACTGCTAAACAGTGTTGAGTTTATTATGGAGCCTGGCAGTCACAAGGCAGGCAGAGTCATGCAGCAAAACAAACAAAGCAATTCTGGCTCCATGACCTCTGTCAAGAGAATAAAACAGCCCTTGAGAATACAGAAGTAGGCTAGCCCCACTTGAGACCAAGGGTATTCACCATGCACGTGGCTTTATAACTCAACTTGGAGAGGATTTTTGACATATAGTTTCCCTAAACAACGACCACGGAGCCAGAAGTCAAAGGTTTATAGACTTTCCTTGAATCTCTTATAAACAAGTGTGAATTGATCCTGATGGGATTTCATTTTTGTTGCTGCTCTTTGAAAAAACTTCAAGGCAGGTATGCATGTTGTTTCTGGATCACAGCCCCCAGTCTGAGCATTTTGAATGCAAAGCATTCGTTCCCAAACTGTGTGACGGTGTATGTTGTGGTGCCGTAAGAGAATATTTAGGGTGCCATGGAAAAGAAATACAGTGAGCCCCAAATGCTCACCCACAAAGGAGGTTGCCACTGCATCTCTGCAAGATATACTGCTCTCGATTTTCTTCCTTCCAGTCCAGCTCTTTGGGGAGACAGATTCATTCTGTCTCTCTGCATGGGTGCAGATGGATCGTTCAGCCACTCCTGATGCAGATGTATGGCCTACTTTTGGCAAGGTATGTTGAATGGGTTACTACTCTGAGCTGGCCTCCTCCCAATCGAGAAACATATCTAGATCAATTACTCATACAGAGCAACAGGAAGTGGACTCCTCTAAATATGGCTCATTCATTTCCTGTAAAATAAATTATTCCACTATGTAAAGGCCCACTATTTCAGCAATAAGGGTGAAGTGTTTGGCTAATTCTGTTTCAGGAAAAAAAGACCTGTGGTCGTCACTGGTAGTTTGAGAAATATAACAGAAATGGGGGGGGGGGGGGGGAATCAGTTGGTCAGTCAAGTGGGCCTGCAGTTGGTCAGTCCAGTCCTTCAATAGCAAAAGCTCTCAGATTTTGTAATAGCAAAACTCCATACTCAAAACTCCATACTCTCGGGCAGGAGATATAGAAGTAGAATCAGCCGTACCAACAGGCTAAAAAATAGCTTCTATCCGTGGGCTGTTAGGCTGTTGAACGAAAAATAACATAGCGAAATTGACTTGCGAGGTGGTGTGTTGTTCGATAAGACATTGAGTGGGTTTTTTGGGGAGGGGGAGGCTCGTTTAATTTCATTGTACACAGGTTGTACAATGACAATAAAGGTATTATTATTAAAAGAAACAGGCCCAAGCACAACACAGCAACAGTGGCAGCTGCACCAAGTGAGAGGCCAAGTTGACCAGCACATAGCTACTGGGACAAAGCTACTGGGAGACTTGAAAGTGCAACCATATTGATTTTGGACCTCTGTGTAATTCTTGTAAACGGAGCTCTCATCTCCAGAGAAGCTAAATTGAGAATAAGGAAGAGAATGAAGTTTGAAGAAGCTACGTAGCTTCATTGCAGATGGAGTCAAACAGGGTTCAGATTTGTATACAAGGTAACTGGGAAAATGTGCTGTTCCCCTGGGTTATTTGGCCCATCCATTATTCACAGCTCAGCTTTAACTTGTGCTGCCTAAATGGAACACGTCAAAACATGAACAATCAGTCCATTGCGGGGAGGAGAAGGGAAGAGGGTGGCTCTGAGGACACTGTGGAGTTCTAAGAGTGTCTTCAGTCAATGGGCCCTGCAAGCAGCAAGCAACCACCCTCGCTGCATCTGTGCAGGCTCCATTTAGCCATTTGCCAGTAGATGGAGTAGTTAAATCATCTGTCTGTCATCCATCTCTTTTGATCTGTTTCTAAACGGCCAATCTCCACAGTTTGTAGGCACTGTTAAATTCTCACCTCCTGGCTTCAAAGTGCCTTGACAGCCACATCTTTCTTCTGCTGGGTGACGGGTTTTAGGTTTTATAGCGAACCTCTCTGAACCAAGAAAGAGGAAATAGTTCAAGGCTTCCCCGAAGGTGGAATGAGATGAAACAATGGCCTGGTGGCAGGCGGTGCTCACCCTTACTGCTGTGGTGGCAGAGGGGCGGGTGGGTAGAAGAAGCCAGAACAAATGAAAGGGGAAAGAACAGAGCCCACAACGTAATTTCAGTACTACTGTTAGAACTAACTTTTCAACAGGGAGCTGACTGCCCACTAACCCAAACCACATCATCCGTATATTTCCGACCAAAATACAAATAGAGTCCCATTGTGGCAAGACTGCAGACTTTTCCCATGAGATCAGGGATGGATAGGAAACCAGTGTAACTCTAGATGCTGCTGGACTACAACTCCCATCATCCTTGGCTATTGGCCAGGCTGTCTGAGGTTGGGTTGATGGTAGTTGAGGTCCCAACAATATTTTGTGGGCCACAGGCTGTAGGCCAGGGTTGCCCAAACTTGGGTCTCCAGCCTCTTTTTTTGGACTACAACTCCCATCATCCCTAGCTAGCAAGAACAGTGGTCAGGGATGATGGCAATTGTAGTCCCAAAACAGCTGGAGACCCAAAGGCTTACGCTATCCTACCTTGAACCTTGCAATCCCAATCCTTCTGAATGAGCCATCTGTTATCCACCTGAAAATGGCAGCTGCATGCCTTGCTCTTCCTGTTATCTCTGTGACATGTATCTGATGTCATAGCATCACGACAGCCTACCATTGTTAGGACACTGGCTACACCCTGACAACCTATGATGTGGGGGCACAGGAATGGAAAGAAATTTGGAGTATCACAAAACAAGGTAAATTGTACTAAACTTTACAGAGGAGAGAGAGAATAAGGCAAGTGGCCGCCATTTTTGGTGGCAGCTCCATGTTTCTGGCATTGTACTAATGCCAGTGTACTGAAAGAAGCAAAGATCACCATTGTCAAAGCAATGATTCTTCAATATCAACTTTGTTGGACTGGTCATGTTGTTCGGATGCCTGATTATCATCTGCCAAAGCAACCACTCTATTTGGAACTTAAAAATGGAAAGCGTAATACTGGCTGCCAACAAAAGAGGTCCAAAGACTCTCTCAAGGCAAATCTAAAATATGTAGTATAAACACAGACAACTGGGAAACACTGGCCTGCAAGGGCTCCAATTGGAGAACAGCCTTTACCATAGGTGTCATGGGTTTTGCAGATGCTCGAATTCAGGACAAAAGGGAGAAACACGCTAAGAGGAAGGCATGCTTGGCAAACCCTCACCATGATCAGCTCCTGCCCAGAAACCTATGTACCCACTGTGGAAGGATGTGTGGATCCAGAATTGACCTCCAAAGTCACTTACTGCTTCACTTTTAAAACCATGTTTATGGAAGACAATCTTACTCGGCTACGAGTGATTGCCATAGAAGACGACTGTACTAGCCTTTGTTTCGCTTCTTGTATAGCCCCAAAACCTATGCCAATTTGTGGCAAAATGACTTGAATTAATACCTACCATCACCATATTAAAATGTTTAGAGAAAGGAATTTATGTAAACCATGGGAGGAGGGACTTGTGGACTACTTGACTACATCCCAGCATCCTTGGCCATTGGTCATACTGGCTGGAGCTGATGGGATTTGGAGTTCGACAACATGTGGAGGGGGCACACGGTCCCTACACTGATGTAAAAAACCCCACAAAACCCAAATTTTAAAAAAAATAAAACAAAGAGCCATGTCCCACATGCATAATATTTGGGTGGGTCTGAATTTTCTGGCGACAAGAAATAATATGAGCATTTCTTTTGAAGTGCAAATTCCATTCCCTCCTCAATATAGGCTTGCCTCGTGCAAGCATTACACTGAAGGTAAAAAAAAGAAAATGGACATTCTGTGCTTGTTAATGACTCTGAAATCAATCTGCAATGGCTGTTTCATCCGCAATTCGGCTGCAGTTTGAAATTTAAGAGAGAGAAAGGGAGTATACATCTGCTTGGCTGGAAGCAAAGTGCAATTCTACACTGAGGCAATATGCATATCAATGGACACTGGCCAGAAAGCAGAGCTTTGTGGGTGGAAAAAAAAATCTATTTAACAGACAATGGAAAATCAGCCAGTCTGAAGGCATGTGTTGGCTGTTCCTGGGAAGAAGAAAAGACAGAATTGTGTGTAGTGGGGAAAATAAGGGCTTTTAGAAGCCCACAAAGCGCAGGTAGAGATGAGAAGAAAAGGATCAAACGTTTCAAGGGATGGCTCACAATTGAAATGTGAACCCCAGGCAATTTTCAAACGCCCTCCAAATAAATCCCATCACTGGTATGTGGCACTTGTTGCCCTTATCCTAACGTTTTTTGTTTGAAGACAAACCTTTCAAGCTCAGATCTATGCTCTGCTCATTGCATCAAGCGACTGCTAAACAAAGCTGGCAAATGATCCCTCCCTCCATCTTTTCAAGCAGATTCAATGGCCCGGTGGCTTTTGATGCGTTTCCAGCAGAAGCGGGTGTTAAGCCACCTACGCATATTCCACAGCAGCTCCCACTTAGGTTGTGGCCATTATCATAGCATAGGATATGACCTCTCATATCCACTTCTGGTCCTCTGAGACTTCACTTACTAGCCAATAATTCCTGGTGGGGTAGGGGCAGGCTAATCTGTCAACTTTGGTTTCTCTCAGTTTTTCAGTTTTCCAATCTTGAGTTCAGTTCTGGACATTTCCACATCAGTTTGCATTTAAAAGATAAATAAATACATCTTTACGAAAATGCATCACATTTTTTTGTGCAAATTTCTCCCAATAAACACATCATTATATGCCATTTTGCCTAATATACACATTTTTGCATATCTATTTTCCCCAATGTATTGCATTTCCCGAATTTGAGCCTCCAGCCTTTTTTTGGACTATAACTCCCACCATCCCTAGCTAGCAGGAACAGTGGTCAGGGATGATGGGAATTGTAGTCCCCAAACAGCTGGAGACTCAAATTTGGGAAACCCTGCTCTAGGTGGTTACTGCTCAGGCTGCTGCTGCCCTCAAAGACTTATGCTATCCGACATTGAACCTTGGAATCCCGGCCCGCAAAGCCACCTGCCTGAAGAGGGGCCAAACAGACTTAATAAACAAAAGTAGCTTTCAAAGTGAAGAGTTGTGAGACTTCTCCCAAATTTTCTGCATGTAGGCAACTTTTTGTATGGGAAGAACATTCCCTAATATAAGCTGGGAATGGTTTAGCTTGGACAAATCTCATTTCCTTGATCAGCTCAAGGAAAGCGATACCTTTGAGAATGTGCTGGTCCTATATGTAAATGAAAACCTAAACTTCGTATCTCTTGGCAGAGTTTTCTTCTAATCTTCTAGTTTTTATATTCCAGTTATTTAAAGGGAAAGTTCTCAGGCGAGTTTATAAATGGCTCAGTTAAGTAAACAAGTGCATCATATATGCCTTCTTGATGTTGACCAGCCTTCATCAGTCTGGGGTCCTCCAGATGTGTTGAATTCCAGCTCCCAACCGCTTTGGCCAGCATAGTTTGCTGGTTGGGATTAATGGGAGTTGTAGCCCAAACTTTCAGGACACCATCTCCATATGCTTGGTACAGCTTTAAATGCTTCCCAAGTATTTGGCTCACTATGTACCAGGCGATTAAGTATCTCTAAGATATGAAACTGCAAATCTGCCCAGGGATAGGGGAAGGGATTTATGAACAACATTTTTCTGGCTGCTTCCCAGCGAAGGATATGCATAATACTGAGTGGTATCATTTGACAGAGAGAAGAAGAGAGGAAATCATCACATTCTTTATCCAACCCTCCTTGCCCCATATATTTAAAAAATACGACCGTATATGCATTTCCTCTCACTCAACAGTTTATATCTGAGTCTCTCTCCAATGTTTTTATTTTAACATTAGAGGCTCCACAATTTTCACATCCCCCAGTCATCCAAAAGCCCTGTTTAAATGACACTACTTATTGTTCATATGATCCCAATATGGACCTGCTGTATTTTTTCTTCTTTTAAAAAACCCTCAATAGTTTTCACCAGGGTACCATTAATTGTTACAAAATGTGGTTTGCTTAATGTACTGACATTAAACAAAGCCAGATGTAGCTAAGGAGTGAAATATCCAGATGAAATTATGATTTAACGGAGAAACTATGTGTGGATTAAGGTATACGAGTGCATGTGTGTGTAGCTGACAACCATTGGAAGATGCAATCCATAGCCCCATCTGTCTTTACAAACCAATTCTCTTTATTCTTTTATTGCTGGGATGGTTTTAATATTGTATTCATCTTATACATGTATTGGGAATGGCCTTGGGAGGCCCTTGCAGGGCAGAAAGGTGTTACATAAATGTATAAATAAGATCAATAAAATAAATTTGCCAGTCATTGTCAGATGGTTTTATTTGATGCCAAATCAGTCTTGTGATATGTTTCAGAGTGACTTAAATGCCCATTTACAGAAATTGAGATGTCTCCTTCCAAAGATTGTCCGAGGGTTTTGCAGAAACAAAGAAGGCCTATAACTGGTCCATTCAAGCATTTTACCCCATTGTCCAGAAGAGAAACAGAGTACACCTCTGGGGAGAGAAGAATCAATCAATTTCTGTCACATATGTTCATTCTATCCCATTTTCATTGTCTTTTTTTTTATAAAAAAAGTCTGCATAAAGGTTCACATTCAAATATGAATTTGAAATGTGCTTTTTCTCAAAATATACATTTTTAAAAATACTTTGATTTATTTATTTTAGCCAAATATTAAACATCTGAGAAGTTTGCAAGTTGGTGGACAACTCAGCCATACGCAGCTAAGCGATACAAACCCAGAAGGTGTGGAATCAGGTCAGTCCATTTCAGAATTTGCAAAGAGTGAATTCCTTAAGCATCCCTCACCTTCCTCTGGCACGCTGGGTTCTCCCTTCAGACATGCACTGCCCGTCACATCTTTTGCATCCTGTTAGTATCTCCCGTTTCCAGGCTTTCTTCATAATTGCCTTCTTCATCTGGAAGATGAGGTTGATGATATATCTGTCTCTTAATGGAGTGAAGGTGGCCTTCTCATTAGGGAAGATTAACTCATAGGTCATATTATGTTAAATTGATTAAAGTAGGTGCTGGCTGCGTGTATAATAATATCGCAGTAATAAGGGTTTAGGAAAGGAAGCTTTCCTGTGTCTGTCCAATTCCAATGTGAGATTTCTGCCTCTCTCTCTCTCACGCACACATTGCTGCCTTTGAGGTGCTAAAACAAAGAAACTCTTGTTAAGTGTGCACAGAGAGGCAGGGATCCATCTTGAAATGTTAGTACTTCCTGCAGATTTGGTCCCATTCACGATAGTGAGTGTCACTACACATGCTGGTTCAGCACTTATGATGGGACAGATCCCAAGTCTCTGGAGCCTTGAGGAGATGATCAAACTGAGCAGAATGTCAGGATGACAAGTTGGAGCCAAAGGACCATTTTGTTTCCTTGAGAGCGTTTTGCTCTCACCTGTGACTCCCCATCCACCAGGCTGCATCAGTGGGTTTTCCAACAGTGCCAGCCCTAGGCCCCTTAGCCATGGTCCATTGATGGGCTCTGCCCCCTAACCCATGCAGCTCTACTTCTTTGTCTGCCTGGCTCTGTCTCCTGAATTCACCAACCTTCACCCACTGCTACAGGGTCTGAGCCTCAATCAACAGAGCAAGACCAATACCACTGCTTATACAGTCGTACCTTGGAAGTTGAACAGAATCCGTTCCAGAAGTCTGTTTGGCTTCCAAAATGTTTGGAAACCAAAGTGCTGCTTCTGATTGGCTGCAGGAAGCTCCTGCAGCCAATCGGAAGCCGTGGAAGCCCCGTTAGACGTTTGGGTTCCAAAGAACGTTCGCAAACCGGAACACTCACTTCTGGGTTTGCGGCGTTCAGGAGCCAAAACGTCTGAGTACCAAGGCGTTCGGGATCCAAGGTACGACTCTATGTTGGCGCAATGGGGGTCTCTAGTGAGTGTGTATGTTTTAGGTTTTCTTTCAAAGGTAGCGTTTCCCATAAAAAGAAAGCCTGGTTCCCCAAGGGGTCATAGAATTGCCGAGTTAGAAGCAAGCCTGAGGGTCATCTAGTGCAATTCCCTGCAATGCAGAAATCTCAACTTGATCCTACATGACAGGTGGCCATCCAACCTCTTCTTAAAAACCTCCAGTGAAGGAGAGTCTACCACCTTCTGAGTGAGTTGGTTCCACAGTCAAACAGCGCTTATTGTCAGTACGGTGGTACCTCGGGTTAAGTACTTAATTCGTTCCAGAGGTCTGTTCTTAACCTGAAACTGTTCTTAACCTGAAGCACCACTTTAGCTAATGGGGCCCCCTGCTGCCACCGCACCGCCGGAGCACGATTTTTGTTATCATCCCGAATCAAAGTTCTTAACTATTTCTGGGTTAGCGGAGTCTGTAACCTGAAGCATATGTAACTTGAAGCGTATGTAACCTGAGGTACCACTGTACATTATTCCTGATGTTTTGTCGGAATCTCCTTGCTTTGAGATTGTGAAATGTTTGATGAGGGAAAGATTGCTGGCTGTTTCACTAGACTTCTTCCAGGACTTAAAGCTACTGAAGAATGAGGTGGGAAGGAGGAGGTTCCTGCCTCACTTCTCACCTCAGTGCCTCACAGGAAGCCTGAACCTCTGAGAGGGCCTAAGCAGTAGGATGATGGCCTCCTTGATCTGATAAAAAACTCCATCATTGTCCAGTAATGTGTCCTCACAGTGGCCAAATTGATGCCTATGGTGAGTCCACAAGCGGGGCCTGGATGAAACAGCACTCTGCCTGGTTGCCTTCCCAGCAACTGGTATTGAGAGGCATAATGCCTCAGAGAGTGGAGGGAGAACACAGCCACTGTGGTTAG
This sequence comes from Podarcis pityusensis, assembly GCF_964106645.2. Lineage (NCBI taxonomy): Eukaryota > Metazoa > Chordata > Lepidosauria > Squamata > Lacertidae > Podarcis > Podarcis pityusensis. The sequence goes on along the minus strand of NC_138032.1, from coordinate 82,630,855 downwards.
TGGCCACTGATAGGCTTATTCTCCATGACTATGTCTAACCCCCTTCTAAAGCCATCCACATTGCTGAACATCACTACATCCTGAAGGAGCAAATCCCATAGTTTATGTGCTGTGTGGAGCAGCGCTTCATTGTGTGCCCCCTTTAAAGGTGTGCAGTGGTCCTTAACTCATTGTGGGTGCTTCTACTTCTCTTGTGTCAAAATGCCAAACGGTAGCATTGGACTGAAAGAGCATTTCAGATCTGGGAGAGATGCAAAGGCCCCAGAAGAGTACAATGATGCGTCAGCATCCTATTGGCTCCCGGAGCAGAGCAAGGAGCAGGAAAGGAAAGAATAGTTGGCAAAACCAGAAAGATGCATTTGTTCCAGCAGTCAGGCTGCCTAGCAAACCTCTCCCCCGTCTCCTCTCTGTCTTCTCCGGGCTCTTTCTCCTACCCGACAGCCTATTTCTCTTCTCATTACGCCATTCCTGTTCTCCCCAGCGATTAAGTGCACCTTCTTCCTAACCAAGGAAAGCAGTTGCCGCTTGGCTTCTGGAGACATAAATAAACAAAAAAGGTCAGAGACGCAATCCCTGGTGGAAGCAGACAAGGACTGAGACATCCTGATAAACTTTGGCTGTAGAGTTGCAAAGATGGCAATGAATTAAAGGGGATAAAAACGCAACCCAATTATGTATGCAGATGGGGAGGGAGTCTGGAAGTAACTGAACACATCATTTAAAGGAAATAAAAAGGGGGGAGAAACTAGCAACTGATTTAAATGTCTCGGATCCCTGCTGAGACTCATTTCCTAAACCAGGATATGTAGTCTGCCATTCCGTCTGGGTTTTTTCCTCCCAATTTCCTTGGCTTTTTTTCCAATGGCTGGCTTTATATATGTGTCGGGGAGGGGGAGGGGATTGTATCAATTTATGCTTTACTTATTGTTTAGAATCCATGATGTCATACTCTGAGATCCCTTGGAATCAAATACACCCAGATTTCTGAATTTCAGAGCATTCCACCAACATTTTTATTTCACCCCAGCCCCCCACCTCCAGCCCCACATACAAGTTTGTGATGAGCAGTTCGATTCAAAGAGCTCCTTGACTTCACAGCTTTCAACTTTCTTGCTCGGAAGTAAAATCCTCTAGAAAAATTGCTCTCCGGCAAAATGGAAAAGGTGCATTTTCTCTGAACCAGGAAAGGTTGTAGGCAGGTAGAAACCAGATTTCGTTGCCAGCAGAAATGTAAGGACCATCCCCATGTTCAGTAGCAGGTCCAGGTTAGGTCAAGGTTGCCACTTCTCTGTTGCAAAGTGCACATGGAGGTGAGATCTAACCCAAGGATATAATCACTTGTTTGGTTTAAGGAAGCGTAAACAGACATGTAATTTCAACACACAATTTTAACGTAATTTCATTATGTGTATTAGTTTTAAAACTACTGATATTATTTATAATCATTACATTTTATATGCCAATTTGTTTTAAACTTTTGATTTTATCAGTATTTCAGTTATCTATTTTATCTATATTTTATATACATTTTAAATTTGTATTTCACCTGTATTTTTAATAATATTTTTATGTAAACCAATTTGCCAGTTAAGTGATCTAGAAATCCATTGGGCAAGCTGAAATAGACAGGACTATTGGAAGCGCTTAATTCCTCCCTAAGTGTTGAAAATTGTAGTATTCTGGGGGGGCCACTCGGGGGCGCATTGGAAGATGGCCGACAATACCATCTCTCCAACCCACACGGGGTAATTAAGAGGCTGTTATGGGAGTAGGCAGCCTCCCTTGTTGCCCCAAGGAAATGGGGAACACTGCCCTTGCCTGCTGTGCCCATAAATCACCCCCTAATTCGAAAGAAGGGGGTGAGGGCCCTCGGCAGAATGCCCCCGTGTGGACCTCGGCTCTCCTGGACGCTGTCTCTGATCGTGCACTAGCTGCAGCAATTTGGAATAATTAATTACAAATGAAGCAAATGCACATATTTCAAGTGAAGAAGGGGAGTGAAGTCTGCTAATTTAAGTGACCTCTGCGAAAGAAGACAACGGGTTGGAGAAACAGGAATATTTTACGATGAAGATACACCAAAGGCTGGGTATGTTGACAACGGGACTGAATGGGGGGGGGAACCTTTTTTACTTTCCTTCTATGTGATTTACAAGAACCCCTCCTCATTAGAATCGTCGGTTGAACTGACCCAAGCAGGATGATTAAGGTCTGTGTGGAGATAAACTTTAACCAGAAGTATGCTTTATGGAGACCGAGAAGCAATAGCGTATTTTTCGCTCTATAACACGCACCAGACCATAACACGCACCTAGTTTTTAGAGGAGGAAAACAAGAAAAAAAATATTCTAAACAAAATAGTGGATATATGATTTTTGTGGTTCATGCTGTGGCCACAGACATGTGATCTGACAGTGAGTTTGGAGTAGCCCAATGCAAAAATCCTGAGGATCCATGTGGATCCATGCTTTGTAACCATGGAGGAGGGAAGGAAGGGGAACCATGGATCCTCTGCTCACGACTGTAGCAGATCCCCCCCGCCACCCGCAGGCATTCACTCCATAACACGCACAGACATTTCCCCTTACTTTCTAGGAGGAAAAAAGTGAGTGTTATGGTGCAAAAAATACGGTAAGAGCTTTTGGAATGGTGCAGCAATTAATTTGGAGTCGCCATCTTGCCAAAGGATTTATAGCCGAGAGAAGGAACGGACTTGTTTTCAGACTGCATCTCCTCAGAGGTTTTGAGAAAGGAGGCAGATTGGTGAAGATTAATGACGCTAAGACTGTTTTGATGTATGGAAGTGATGTTACATGGAAAAAGTCTGGATATGGCTACTGGATAAAAAATAATAATATCCATGCAGGATTACAAACTGTCTAACCAGCTTGTGGAGACTATCAGAGGACACAAAGAGAATGGAAAAATATATGAAAATAACAACAAGAGATGTGGAAAAACAAGAAGAAAGGACTGGATAGTACTGTGAACATCATAAGGTTAGATTTGTGGACATTAAAACAGCAGTAAGAAGCAAGAAGTTGATTGGATCCCCTTCAGAACTTGAAATATGGGTACCCCCAACAAAAATTTAAAATTCGGCTGTGTAATTTGGAATTTATGTAATTTGGTTTGATTTGATGTGATTGGTCGGTTAATAAAAAATTATTCTTAAAAAAGAAAAGAAAATTGTAGTATTCTGAATAGCTGGATTCTTTAAAATTGGTGGGTCAGAAGAAGTATTGGTACTCACTTTGGGGAGTTTCCATGATGCTCTGATCATGCCTCCTTCATTACTCACTGTCCCACTGATATGAAGCGGCGTGATCAATGGAAGTCGTGCCTCCTGTTTGAAAGGAAGCTTACCCAGGTGAGAAGAAGAGGCCCAGAAGATGACCTCCTGGAAGGACAAGTAACTCTGTCACATTTCTGCATTGGATTGAATCATCTAAGAAAGGCTGCACTTCACGTTTGACTCTTGAAGGTTTCTGCCCATCCATTTATGGGCGAGAGTCACCCCCTCCCCAGTCTTCACTAATCCCATAGACCCATCAGCAGTAATTCATCCTTGGCTGCTAGATTCTATATGTGGCTTTAGCCAGAAGAGACCCAAAGAACGAGGCATGAAAGGTTAATAGAAGGCAGAAAGCTTCCTCGAGTAATCACAAAGGAAAGCCAAGCAGCACTCGAGGCAGATGCTCGTTCGGAAGTGACACTGAACCCCCTCTGGAAGACTCGGCACTGTATCATGCAAAACAGAACACCCTTAATTTAGGATTTAATAGCTCCGAATCTCTGGTGGGTTGAGAGGGATATTAATTCTGCCACAATATTGGATTAGAGTGGAGGCAATGGAAATTTGTCTTACCTGTTGTATTGATTTAACTCGAGCAGATAATGGCCTGACATGAAACAGTGGAAATGAAAAGGAATCCGCCTAAGCCTGCAATCCCAATGCGATTCAGAGGATGTTGCAGCAGGGCTACCTGCAAGTCGGGGCTGGCTGCCGCATTACGGAGAAGTGTTGCCGGCGCTTCTGCAAGGCTGCGCCGGTAAGCTTTGCAATGAGAAGGCTTCATGCATAATTATAGGGATTGGCAGTAGGAGCAGAGTGGCTTCTGTTCTGGCTAAGGTAAAGGACCATAAGCTAGAACAGAAGCTACTCTGCTTCATGTAAGAGTTGGACTCTTTCAGCGAAGTCCCTCTGTCATGCTACGTTATCTTGTAGTGGCAGGTTTTACAGCGTGGCCCTCCCAACAGCAACACTGCCCCTCTCTGGGAGATGACGATTTGGGGAAGGGGAAGGACCTACATTGTCCTTCTCTCTAACAAACATTACTTTTAGAATCATACATTTGGAAGGGACCTCCAAGGCCAGCAAGACGAACCCTCTGCTTACGGGTGCCAACTTGAATAAAATATGGCACATAATTGATCACATGACAAGGTGCATGCACACCATTTAAATGGCAAGGCCCATCAACTTAGGGGGCAGCCCCCTCAAATATTTTATTGGGGAGGTTGAAGGCCCCGTGGCCCCTAGGAGTTGGCTCCTATGCCTCTGCTGTTGAAAGAACTCACCAGAATGGCAGGCATGAGAGAGTCAACCAGCCTACCCAAAAAACCTCTAATGCAGGGGGGTCTGCCACCTTTTGTGATAGTCCTGCTTCTTTGTCTCCTCCTGTTCCCAAATCCCTCCTGTTATGTATTCAGACTGGCTGCAGTTCTTACTCTGGGCCACCAGTATGCAAATGAAGGATTGAGAGTTGCTTTCACCGATTGGGTAGTTAGTTGGAATTTGTTACTGTTACAAGTTATTGAGCATTATATAAGGCAGCCAGCTTCACTGTTGTTCAGAGAGACTTAGAGCACTGCTAACTGCTGTAATAAAGAGCTGTTGCTTAAAAGAGCTGTGTCTGTCGCCCATCTTTTCCACTATACAACACCTCCCATCACAGGACACCTCGCAAAAAAAGTCCTTGCCCAGCTTCAGCCCTTTGGAGGACTGCTGAAAAGTGCCATATAAATGTCATTCTCATGGAAATGCATTGTTTTCCTTGACCCACACCGTTCAATGACTTCTGTTTCTACCAGTTTTACTAGGTGATCTCACATCTACTGCTGAGCATGGTCTTTAAAAGGCTATCTCAATTTTAACTGGAGGTCACCTCTTTCCAAAATTCCATGGAGCAAGAGGTGCAGGGAATAAGCAGCGGTTGGCATCATGATTTTCCAGCAGTTTCATAGGGTACAAAAGTACGGCATGTGCACTGCAAAATCCACACCATCTGTTACAGGGTTAGCCATTTGGACTGAAGCTCAGCAGGGAAGATTATACCATATGAGTGAATCGGGGCCACTGCTTCCTCGTTATTGATTTGATATATGGGTATTTATTTGTTTATTGCCTATGTATCCCACCTAAGAACATCATAAGAGCCTGATGGATCAGACCAGTGGCCCATCTACAATCCTGTTCTCACACTGGCTAACCAGATGCTTGTGGAAAACCCTCAAGAAGGATTTGAACACAAGAGCCCTCTCTCCACCTGTGGTTTCTGGCAACTGGTATTCAGAAGCATTGCAGCCTCCAATTTTGGAGACAGAGAATAGCCATCATCATCCAAAAAGCTCAAGGTAGTTCTGTTCCTCTCCTTTTTTTAACCTCAAAACAACTTTGTCAGGTAGGTTAGGCTGAGAGACTGTGGCTGGCCCAAGGTCACCCAGTGAGTTCTGTGGTTTAACAGGACATGTGGGTTCATATGGGAGAGAGCAGTCCTTCCTAGTTACGAGCAAAAAAAGACAATTAAAGACTTCATTGTCCATTATCAAGAGCTGGACTAGTCAAAAACCTAGAGAGAGGACCCTGTTTTGTATATCCAAAGAGCATCCATACTACAGAATCCAACACAGAATTTGGAATTGCGAGAATGGGGGCAGTGTTGGTTGGGGTTTTGTTTTTTTTAAGGACTGTGTTTTTAGGCCTTATAGAGAGATATTTGAACATGATTAGGTGGTCTTGGTGAAACTAGGTAGCCAGTGCAGCTGTGACATATGAGTTACAACCAGGATGACCTGGCAAAATTCATTACTTGAAGTGGAGATTCAATTTCACAGTGGCTTTGATAAGAGGGGCTCCTGTACTCATGCGTCAAAGTCAATAAGACTTTTGTATTGGGTAAGAGAGTCTCATGGGCAACAGTGTTCAGGTCCTCGATTCCATCATCTCCTGTCTCTTTGTCAGATACTGTTCTGCTAAAAAGGCCAATCAGGAAAAGTTCTGCCAGTCTGCTCTAATAGGTTTTTTCCCTCTGATCTAACCTGACACCTTTGATGACAAGAAGGTGAACTGTGAAATGTCTTGAGAGTGCGATGGGATTATACTTCCTCCCACCAATCAAGCCAAAAATCTCCCTCCCCTTTGATGCTCTGATGTAGACTTGCCTGCTTTAATTCACATCTCCGAACCATAGGGAAATGATCCATGGCACAACTAGGTCACGACAGGCACAAGAAGAAATATGAGTGTGCCTGTGGAACTCTGCCAAAGCTGGAACTATTCATTTTGGGTCTGAGCTTTAGAGATGTTCAGCACTGGATGAGAGATGCAGGTGCTCTCTGACTTGTACGATCATATACAGGCCGGCGTGGAAAGCCAGCATGGTATAACCCTGGGAGACCAGGGTTCAAGCTATGAAGCTCACCATGAGCCACTTTCTCAGCCTAGCATAACTCACAGAATTTGTGTAATGATAATTGAGGAGGGGAAGAACCATGTATACTATACTACCTTGTGCTCTGTAAAGGAAAGGTGGGGGGTAATATATATTTATATACCTATATCCATATATATGTATTTAAAACTCAATAATATTTTTCCTTTTGTGGGCAAACAAATAGGGCTTGCAGAGGAAAACCTCCCAGTGGATTATGTCTCCAAACCAATTAGCATTAAGCTCATAGAGATGTGTGTGTGTGTGTGTGTGTGTGTGTGTGTGTATACACACATACACAAAACAGAGGTGTTGTAAACTTAAATGTTTCAGCTGATTGCCAGCCTTTTAACAAACTGATCTAATCTATCACCTCTTTTTATAAAGGAAAATATATATATTCTGCTTTTCCACCCACTGGGACCTCCATGCAACTAACAACAATATAAACAAGCCAACACAATTAATAAATAATGTCCCTAAAGGCAGATAGATTATTTATATCTTTCTCACTGTTAGGAGATTCTGAATGTGCACCCTTGCTTTGTAAATTGAAAACAAGGTATTAGGCCATGGGGATTCTAATAACCAACAAAATAACCTGCAGACCTCAAGACTGAAGTAACCCATCCTTGGTAGAAAAGGCAAACACCACTCACTCCTCTTGTCAAATAGCCAAGTGAAATAGAAACATCTCCATAAATCTTTTTAAAGTGTTGACAATAAAGCTGACCTGGGAAATTTTCTGAAACAGGGCACTTCAAAACATGGGAAGGGTCACTCAGTCCCACTGTGTCCCCATTTCACCACCTCCTTTTGTTTTTCAGGTCCACAATAACTGCCCCAAACCCCTTTGCTTTAATTCAGGATTTGCAGTCTCATAACCAGTGTTGCTTGGGAATTCTAAGAAAAGTTTGGTCTGCCATCTTCATTCAAAATGGTGCCCAGTTGCATCCAAACAAACAGGAAAACCTGTTCCTTGATGTCAGGAATCTTCATGCAAAATTTTGTTATGAAAACACATAGCGAACAAACAACTTTCCAAAACAGTGGCTATATCCTTATCAGTAGTTGTGTGTATGTGGTGCTCTTTCAGGAATTAAAAACACACCTACCCTACAAATATTATTGCCTTTCTCCTCCTGTTTCAGGGGCTTTCTTCAAGAGAGGGGAGCACTTTCTTGAGGAATGCATTACGTATATACTGGAGATCCATCTGGTTGTGAATTCTCCTCTTGTATCAAACCAAGCACATGCATGCAGGGAGATTAAAACATAGCTGTATTTTGGTCTAGGCAACATATTCTCTTTCCATTTGGAAGAACAACAAAGCCAACTGTCAGCTGTGCAAATAATAGGACATTTATTTTTGCAGCAATAAACATCTGAGAAGTTCTATCCAAGCCACCCAAACAATATTACAATTCAGTGCAAAAATAAGCATCCCACAGCCCTTTCCGGGAGAAAGGAAAATATGCTGATATATCGGCTCGAGGGGGGAATTTAGACGGCTGCTTGCCTTTCCATCCACCATGGGCAGATCCCAGGAACAGGGATGTCTCAAGAGATCTGGTGTCAGGTACCAGCACCTGAGAGAACAGAACACAGATTTCCTCCCACCCCTTGTCCAGAGAACACATCTCCCCTGTCTAAACTCCCTTGCCAATTGAGATCCCTGGATGGGACCCTGCTAATAATATCATCTTCAAAAGAAAGCAGGCAAGATCCAAACACCTCCATGCACCACATTTATGCTCACACAGATAGTGCCTTCTTCTTTTGACCACTCCTTGTGCCTCACTAGCTGTCACTCTAGAAGACCCCTGTCTGGGGGAAACTTGCTGGAAAGCCACCATATGCAAACCATATGCAAACAACAGTCTATATTTCAGCCAATGGCAGACAGAAGTGGAGGTTGGGCTTCTTAGCAGCAACACCAAGGCTCAGGAATGAGTGACCAGAGGCGGCATAACGTCACTATGATGTATGTGGCCCCTCTGTTTTGCCATACCATCACAAGTTGAAGGATGGATTCAAAGATTCTTAGCTGCATTCTGGGATCTTTATGTGTTCATTGTTTCTTGTGGTTAGATTTTTTTTAAAAAAAAGATTTCCACTCACGCTAATCGTGACAGGTTTTTTTTAGAAAAATAAATAAATTATAAGCTGCCTTCAGCTTGTGGGGAGATAGCTAAATATTAAAAGTAAACAAATCAGTATTTTGTGCTATGCAGATAATGATAGATTCTTCCCATTTCCTTAACTCATTGGATATTTATCAGGCTTTGATTGGTTCTCAGTCTCCAGGTCCTGTTTCTGATTGGCTGGGAGGACTGAATTGCTTTCTCAGCCCAAAGGGAACCGCCCAGGCATGAGTATTCTGTTATCAGTCAATAACCAGTAAGTAAATGGAGACCACATACCAAGGAGCTGAAAACATCTCTGGAAAGCCTGGACCATGCATGGAAGACTTCATTGGAGACCACATACCAATGAAGTCTTCCATCCATACCCCCAGACTTTCCAGAGACCTTTTCAGCTCCTTAGGTTCTTTTTGTTGTTGTTTTGGCTTTTACACTTCCATGGATACTGAGCCCAACTCAAAGGCATGGATAGTGGTTATTGTCTTCCATCCAACATACCAGTCTCAATGACCTCATCCAGGTGAGCTGTTGCCAATTGGCAATTGGTGGAACTCAGCCCACTGTGAGAAAGATGGAGGAAAGCAGGGAATGTGGTACACTCGAACCAGGAGCAAAGAGGGAGCGTCCGATCAGAAACACCCAAATTGGATTTAGGAGGTGGAGTGAAATAATTGTGTGGGGATTCGGTCTCTGGTTTGTTACATTTGTATACCATGCTTCTTGCGATACAGCAGGGGTGGAGAACCTCAAGCCCCAGGGCCCAAATGCCATGGCCCCCTGGGCCTGTCTCTTTGGTCCTTGGGGGTCTCCCCAGGCAACCCCCATCACTAGCATTGCTTCACAACCTCCTTGAGTGTTTCTGCTCGTGTCCTTGAACTGTGACAATTACTCTTGGCTGCCTGGGTGGAGCACAGAGGGGAGTGTGTGAATGTCTGTAGAGATTAGCCTACCATGCAAAGCACATTCTATATAGCATACAACACATTCATTGCTCTGTCTGCTTTTGCCTTTGGCCCCATTCATCACTGGGAAGTTTGCCCAGAAAGTTTTCCCACCTCATCTATAGAAAATTGTTTCTGTAGAGGACCTGGTGCTTGTCCAGTGAAAGGAGTAAATCTTCCAGAGCTTTGGGCTCCCCAAAAGGATAAGAATAAATAACTGTGAGCTACAACTGCTGAGCAATAGCAATAAAGTGCCTGCTTAGGGGGTCAAGCCCTTAATCTGAGCAGAAAACGGATAGTACAGTTGCAATAGGGTTGCATGGAAATATAAGTCGGTGGTCTTGGGGTGCGCGAGTTTCTGTATGCATAACCTGAAATAATGAGCATTTTTACATGTTTCTTTTTCGTAGAATCATAGAATGGTAGAGTTGGAAGGGACCACGAGGGTCGTCTAGTTGAACCCCTGCAACCTAGGAATATTTTGCCCAACATGGGGCTTGAACCCACAATTCTGCTATTAAGGGTCTCATGCTCCATCGACGATTTTTAACTATCTCTAGGACTTGAGAGCAGGGGAAGGAAGTTTCCATACAGATTTGGAATTTGGGCATGTTGAAATCAGGGTATCAAAATTCCTGATACCCTTCAGTTTGAGGAATTCAACAGATGGGGAACGTAAGCGAAATTTCAGTTTGGCTCTTCTGCCCCTCACTTCCAAGATGCTTCTCCTTCCGCAGCAGTGGGAGGATGAAAAAGGCTGTTTGCTTCCATGCTGGAAAAGCAGGCTCTCAAAACCTGGTCTCTTGAGCCAGCATCCCAGAAGCTGTGCCTGTTCCCTCCCAATAAACCTTCCACAATAAACTGTGTGGGATTGGCTTTCAATTATGTAAGCATCGCCAGCCAAGTCAGCTTGCAGATAAATTATTTATGCCAAGTCGCTGAATGCACGGCTGCATGAACAATGTGTTCGCATTAATAAACCCAACTGCAAACTCAAAACAGATCTGGGGCAGGAAAATTGAAGCAGAAAACCCTACATACCACTAGATATAATGCCATCAAATTTCAATGGCATTGACTTTTTGCTTATTGCATTTTTTCACATTACTCTCCAGTGTGCTAAAATAAGGACTCATTTTGCTCTGCCTTATCTTTTATTTGGTTTAAAAGGGTTATGCAGAAGACAGCAGTGGCTGTCTTCAACCAAGCGCCCTCCAGATGTTTTGAACTACAGCTCCCATCAACCCTAGCTATTCTGGCTAGGGCTGAGGGGGGTTGTAGTCCAAAATAACTGGATTATTTTATTTTAATTTATTATTTATATGCTGCCCCAGCCACTCTGGGTGGCTCTCAACAGAATATTAAAAACACAATAACATATCAAACATTAAAAACTTCCTTATGCAGGGCTGCCTTCAGATGTCTTATAAAAGAAGATAGTTGTTTATTTCTGTTTGGAACCAGTTTGGCTAAGACTTCCTTAGAGGAAATGAAGACTGGGGAGGCTGTAAATGTCTGGGATTTTGGTGCAAATACAAAGTTGCTGCTTTTCCCAATCAGTGTCCTGGACATGTTTTTTATTTATTTACATTGTTTATATAATGTAAATAAATAAACATATTTGTTTTAGTGTACAGTGGTACCTCTGGAAATGAACGGGATCCGTTCCGGAGCCCCGTTCACATCCAGAAGCAAACGTAACTAGCGATGTCACGTCTGTGCACGCGTGCATTGCTTTTTGTCGGTTCTGCGCATGCATGTGACATCATTTTGAGCATCTGTGCATGCGCAAGCGGCGAAACGCAGAAGTAACGCACTCCGTTACTTCCAGGTTGCCGCGGAGCGCAACTCGAACGCGCTCAACCCAAAGCGTAAATAAATATATTTATTTATTTTAGTGTAAACTAAAAGAGACAATGAAATTCAAAAATGCAATAACGCATACTGATAAGAGCTTGATACTGCTGGTAATGGATATGCTTGTGTTTCTATTTTACTCATGTGCAAACTTGCATGTTACACATGTATTCAAGGAAAGCATGGCATTGGGGAGTCTCTAATCTAGAGACAGTTGCATGTCCCAGTGCTTATTGAACTATGTAGCTACCAATTTAGAAATGCTGGTGTAGTCTTGCTTGCTTGGGAGAATTGGCAAGCACCGATGAATGTCAGTATAAACACAGATCTCCAAATTCACAGTTATGCATGAATCTAGGGTGTTCCAGCACTCCAAAGCTCACCCTGGGTGTTCCATCAGTTTTCATGGCAAATTAATGAGTGGTGTTTGGCTCTGCATAAAAGGGAATTGTTATTCATAATGTAACGACATAGTGTACGGTATGCTGATGTTACTCCTTCCAAATGACATCTCTGACCTTTAGCTACTATGGCAACATGTGTCATTCCAGGGCACTCTCGGGACAAAATGTTGGCTCCCTCCCTTCTTCTCTCCCCCACCCTTCTATAGTGGCAAATATTCATAGAGGGGAAAAATATGCGAACTGGCCTTTTTCTAAGGGGTGAGGAGGTGAAAAAAAAATGGGGGAAATCAGATTTTTTTTCTAAGAAAAAAAACGTCTTTGAAATTTCAGCTCCACTCCATTAGGGACACTTGTCTGTTGGAGATGTTACAGACCTATTTCCATAGGTAGCATTTGGCATGCCATGGAATTCTACTGGAAATGGAAATTGGAGCAGAAATTGCTTCAATTTGCATGTTTGTCTGAGGTGCAGGACAAAAATCACACAAGCCAATATGCATGGTATTATTATTATTATTATTATTATTATTATTATTATTATTATTATTTTCAATCTGCAAACATTATGTAAATAATCTCATTGTTTTTTACATTGTTGTTGACGTTTCCCTTCTGTTGAAATGCACTGAAACTAATTATGTAAGCTCGTAGCAAGACACATAGTAAAGTGGAACCTCTGGATGCGAATGGGATCCGTTCCGGAGCCGCGTTCGCTTCCTGAAGTGAATGCAACACACGACTGTGTGTGTGTGGGTCATGTTTCGCCGCTTCCGTGCATGCGCGTGACGTCCTTTTGAGTGTCTGTGCATGCATTACTTCTGGGTTGCGCTCCATTACTTCCAGGTCGCCGCAGAGCACAACCCGAAAATGCTTAACTTGAAGCGTATTCATCCCAAGGTATGACTGTATACATTGTAGCAGAAGCTGAACTGTAGTAGTAGAGAAACAGCGCTGAATGTGACAAAAACAGGAAGAGATGGAAATTGCTGCCTCCTTACATTCCTAGTAAGGATGACACTCCACACATTATGTGTGCCTGCTGCAGAATGCATATTTATTCATTCTGAAATAACTGACCTCATAATGTCCCATCAAATGGTGGGTTGTGCACTATGCAGTGCTTTAGTGCTCAAGCATGCGTTATGTGACCTGCATATGCAACTAGAAGAGAGATATGCTGGGGTCTTCCCCTCCCCATCAGATTTAACAAGATTCCAAGAAAGGCAAGAAATGAATTGGATACTTGAAGGTTAACCACTGTAGTTGCAGTGTGTGTGCTCACACTCACCCTTTTTTAAAATGGCAATTCAGAAATATTACCCCACTCAAAGCACCACAGAGCCAATAATTTACCTGGGGATGGGACCACAAAATTGGGGCTGCCACAAGTGAAACTACCGAACTATAAAGAGCCATTAGAATAACCAGTCTAATAGTCCTGCATAACTGTCTTCCCCAGAGATGATTGCAGCCCACCTTGGTTCATACTGTGCTGTATTCAGCTGGGAACACATGGAGTTACCCTAACAGAATCACTGCAGTTTTGAACGAACATTGGGGGGGGGGGGATACAATTTTTCAACCTGCTCATTCCCATGCCTGTTCAGAGTTGCAGCTCAATTTGACTTGGCTTGGGGGGGGGGGGTCCATTCAGCAGCTACGGAACTAAAAGCCATTGGAGGTTTGGAAATCATATTCAAGGCAGTCAGGTTGCAAGGTGTTAACTTTACTGGCCATGCAAATCCCAGAATGAGAAATAGCTTCCATGCTTCTTTCCTAATGTGACTTCATTGCACCTGAAATTACATTGCAGAAATAGTATTTTGAACTCCCGTTTCCCAACGGAAAGCTTAGGTCAGGCAAAAGTAGCCTGGAGGGATACATTTGCCTGATTAAATCTGATATATTCTGAGTATCCTGCCTTGCTTTTAGCTTTTTCCTAGTCCATTTATTCTCGGCTAGTAATCAACCTCAGCAGCCACCTATTAGAATGATTACTGCTTTACAATATGTAATGTGTAATGCGTCGAGCTGACTGTTTCTTGCATGTGAAATATAAGAGGGGAAACAGAAAGATTTTGACTTCGTCATTTACTGCATTCAATCACATCCAGGAAAATGCATTTTTCAGTGGGGGGAGAACTCCACCCCACAAACGTGAGCTGCTGGAGATTTGGGCCTACAAGACCAGTTGAACCAGGGATTTGATGGCTGCACACCACAGGCCAATCTTGATGTAACCTGAGTAGTGTCTGTTTCCCTGCCACTGCTTCGCCTGGCCAGGGCAAAGGCGGTCGTCCTCTTATATACCTGCTGGGATTGACAAGGCATCTGATCCTCACCTGAAACTCATAACTCTCCTGACAGGTCATTTGGTCTGCAGCCACAGTGCGGAAATAAAGGATGAGATTGCCCACCAGATACCAGGCACTCTACTATTCAAATTAGGCCCCAGTATTTTTGTTACAATCCCCATCTCAATTAAGTAATCGATTTTAATCTAGAATTTAACTTCTCAAAACTTTCTTATTTGTTAATTCGAACAAGTAAACTACTGCTCTCACTTCATTACAAACAGTATTTCTACCTGCAACACACTTGAGCAAACCTGCTCCTCTTTCTTTCACATATATTTTGTTGCCATTTGCAACTGTAGCTGCCTCTGATTAGTTATCATTTAACTCTTTGGGGAAATAATTAGCATCACACGTCATGTGCATGGAAGTTGCCGAACCAATTAACCAACTAGAAGGATTACTGTTAATCACACCAGTTTTCCTATAACTTAATATTGCTGGATAGTTCTGATGAACTGCAAAAGCATTTTTAGTTTGCCTTCTGTTGCCACCCTGGAACTTTTCTTTATTGGTGCCACTTTGTTTTGTACGATTCCTTGCAAATGAAGGAAAACAACTTTTTTGCTTGTATGTGTTGATAATATAAGTTTGGTTACTGAGAACAAACAAGATTGTACAAAAACAAGATTGGGCACAGGCCTGACCAGGACATAGGCATCCTGACTGTGACAAAGGTGACCTGTGTGATTGCTTGCTTGATTAACAGCTGTTGGGAACTTCAAGATTCCTGCTCTCCTTTCTTATGGTCTTTGTACTGGACCTGGAGACTCCAATAGATAACATTCCATGTCAAGAAGGAGGGCAAATGGGCACCCTCTCAAATGACAGGCAGGAGCTACATGGAGCAGGGCCTTTTCACTGGTGGTGCCCATTGTATGCCTTTCTCTCCCCAGACCTGTTCTCTTTTGGCCTGTATTTTGGAGCTTTATAATTTAGGAAGACTTTGGAAGAACTGGTTGACAAATCTTATCAGTCACTAACATATGAGCAGATTTTATTTGCTGCTATTCTGGGCTTCTGGTGCACCAGGGTTTACACCAGCGTAATAGAGTTAGCCAGGATGCCAGAAGGGATACAGATTTTGCAGACTTTGGTTGTGAACTGTGGCCCTACAAAAAAAAAAAAAAAAAGATTCAAGTTGCACCCCACTGCTTCAAATTGGGCCCCACTGGCTATCCTTGAGTCTCATAGTTGCTGGGCGTGAGTTGCCCTGCCCTTGCATGAAGTCTTGGGTTTGCAATTTTGGGAGAGGAGAGACTGTGGCACTGGGGAGTGGGAGGCTGGCGAGGCCCTTTAGATTTAGAAGCCTGAGTTTCCCTGCCCTCGCATGAAGTCTTGGGTTTGCAATTTTGGGAGAGGGGAGTCTGCAGAACTGGGGAGCGGGCAGGCTGGTGAGGCCCCCTAGATTTAGAGGCCCGAGTTGCCTTGACCTCGCACGAAGTCTTGGGTTTGCAATTTTGGGAGAGGGGAGTCTTCGGCACTGGGGAGCGGGCAGGCTGGTGAGGCCCCCTAGATTTAGAGGCCCTAGGCATCAGCCTACTAAGCCTATACATAAATCTGGCACTGGTCCCTCCTCCCGAGATGAGAAAGAATTGGGAAAGAGGGAATGGTGACAAGGGATGAATTTGACCTGCTACAGTTGCAGTTAGGAGAAATGGTTTGATTCCTTGAGCAGAGCAGGATAAAAGGAACAAAGGTGATACAAGGCTATACAGTGATACCTCGGGTTACAAACGTTTCGGGTTACAAACGCTTCAGGTTACAGACTCTGCTAACCTGGAAGTAGTACCTCGGGTTAAGAACTTTACTTCAGGATGAGAACAGAAATCGTGCGGTGGCAGCGGGAGGCCCCATTAGCTAAAGTGGTACCTCAGGTTAAGAACAGTTTCAGTTAAGAACAGACCTCTGGAACGAATTAAGTTCTTAACCCGAGGTACCACTGTATTAGCAAAAGCTTTTGTGGGTCCTGCATTGGAGTTCTTGTTCTTGCAGGTCACATGGTATTCCCCCAGCCTTGAAAGGTTCACCAAAAAGGGGGAGTTCTTCTGATATGTGCTGTGAACTGCCCTGTGATCTTCGGATGAAGGGCAGTATTCAAATTTAATAAATAAATAAATAAATAAATAAATAAATAAAAATATATAAACTGCAGCACAACTAAGGATCTCAGTGAGGATCTTGAACAAAGAGGACCATTTATATTTAATAAAGCAGTTGTTGCATGTTAAGTACCCATGGCCTGTAAATAAAGCATCTATTGAAGTCTAATTATCTTAAGAGGTGCATCTAGCTCTTTGTGTAATTAATTGCACATTACACATTCAAATCAATGCATTTGCTAGTGGTAGCTCAGCAGACTGGCGATGAGTATTCTACTTATCAATTAAGTGCCATTGCTGTATCAAATTAATTAGATATCAGCGAATGTGTGAAACAGCTATTCATGTCTTGGGCAATATCAAATAAGTGACATTTCGGCAAGAGGTCTTTATGCTTGCAGCTGATCCAAATAGTGTGTTTTTTGAGGGCAATTTCACACAGACCCTCCCACAGTCCAACTTTCACACAAGTGCATTACTGTGCAGATGCCATTATAGCATGAGTATATGAGGCAGATATGAGGCTACAAGGTACCAGGAGCCCTGTTCAGGCATTGATTACCCACTGCAATTCAAATTGCACTAGGAAGAGTGGCAATGTGCTGGCTGGGCCCATCCCCTCCATTGCATCCTTGAACTCAGCTCTGATGCCCTCTGCACATTGGAGGGCAAACACCCTCAGTAGGAAGCATCCTGACAGAGGTTGTGACAGAGAGGGTGGGGCAAACCATTGTGCCCCCTGCTCTCTCACGTGATTCTAATCAGGGCCAGCCCAAGGCATTTTGTTGTCTGATGGTGCTAAGATTGGTGGAGATTGCTAAGATGTATAAGACTGAATCAGATAAGTGCTGGAGATGCAGTGAGGTCGCGGGTACATTCTTTCATATGTGGTGGACCTGTAAAAGAGTAAAAGAGTTCTGCTGGATCTCTCAGCAGCCTTTGATACAATCGACCATAACATCCTTCTGGACCGTCTAGAGGGGCTGGGAGCTGGGGGCACTGTTATACAGTGGTTTTGCTCCTTCCTCCTGGGCCGTGTTCAGAAAGTGGTGGTGGGGGATGAGTGTTCAGACCCCCGGGCCCTCACTTGTGGGGTGCCTCAGGGTTCCGTCCTCTCCCCCATGCTTTTTAACATCTATATGAAGCCGCTGGGAGAGATCATCAGGGGATTTGGACTGGGTGTCCATCAATATGCAGATGATACCCAGCTCTACCTCTCTTTCAAATCAGAACCAGTGAAGGCGGTGAAGGTCCTGTGTGAGTGCCTGGAGGTGGTTGGAGGATGGATGGTGGCTAATGGATTGAAGTTGAATCCTGACAAGACAGAAGTATTGTTTTTGGGGGACAGGGGGCGGGCTGGTGTGGAGGACTCCCTGGTCCTGAATAGGGTAACTGTGCCCCTGAAGGACCAGGTGCGCAGCCTGGGAGTCATTTTGGACTCACAGCTGTCCATGGAGGCGCAGGTCAATTCTGTATCCAGGGCAGCTGTCTACCAACTCCACCTGGTACGCAGGCTGAGACCCTACCTGCCCACGGACTGTCTCGCCAGAGTGGTGCATGCTCTAGTTATCTCCCGCTTGGACTACTGCAATGCGCTCTACGTGGGGCTACCTTTGAAGGTGACTCGGAAACTACAACTAATCCAGAATGCGGCAGCTAGACTGGTGACTGGGGGCGGCCGCCGAGACCACATAACGCCGGTCTCGGCTCCCAGTTGGCTCCCAGTACGTTTCCGAGCACAATTCAAAGTGCTGGTGTTGACCTTTAAAGCCCTAAACGGCCTCGGCCCAGTATACCTGAAGGAGCGTCTCCACCCCCATAGTTCTGCCCGGACGCTAAGGTCCAGCGCCGAGGGCCTTCTGGCGGTTCCCTCATTGCGAGAAGCAAAGCTACAGGGAAACAGGCAGAGGGCCTTCTCGGTAGTGGCGCCCGCCCTGTGGAACGCCCCCCCCATCAGATGTCAAAGCAATAAATAACTACCTGACATTTAGAAGACATCTTAAGGCAGCCCTGTTCAGGGAAGTTTTTAATCTGTGATATTTTACTGTATTTTTGGTTTCTATGGAAGCCGCCCAGAGTGGCTGGGGAAACCCAGCCAGATGGGCGGGGTACAAATAATAAATTATTATTATTATTATTATTATTATTATTATTATTATAAAAGAACACTGGGAAATAATTTATAATGAACTCAAAAAAATGTTTTAAAGCACCTTTCCAAAAAGGAAAAAAAGGGAAAAAACTAGAGTCTTTTTTGTTGGGGATAATTCAGGTGGAAATTCCCAGGTGTCAAAAAAAGACTATTTATGTATGCCACTACAGTGACCCGTGTTTTGTTAGCCACAAAATGGAAAATGAGTGAGGTCCCAACCAAAGAAGAATGGCAACTTAAACTGATGGAATATGCACAGCTTGTAGATCTAACTTACAGAATACGAGAAGAACATTCGTTTAAAGAAGATTGGGAAATGTTTATTGAATATATGGGGGGAAATTGCGTACACTTGAAAACTTTGGTAGCATTAAGATAAATTCAACAGTGTAAGTTTTGATGGAAGTAATAATGGAATACTGAATGGTTTAGTTTATATAAAATATGCAGGGATTTATGCTATGCAAAATGAACCATGGAAAGAGAGGAAGGGGAGTCATTGATATTTTAAGGTTGTTTAAATGAATATTCTAAATTGTGTGTGTATATATATATATATATATATATATGGGACATTTTATATATATAGGGGACGTTAGTCCTCTGTCATCAGAAGCTAGAGAAGGCACTTTTTTGACACTTGAGATGTATATTTTAAGGACACATCTAATATTGCTAATTTTAATGTTGCGTTGAATTGCATTTAATGCTGTTTTTTAATTGTTGCAACCAACCCTGGAACCTTAGACTGCAGGGTGGGTAATTAGAAATAATTATAATTATAATAATGGCTAGGCACAGCTTGCTCCCCCAATCAAGGTGCATAGTCCCCAAGGCTGGCCAAGTTATTTCAGTACTGAGGTAGAAAAAAACCAAGCACCTTTTCCTGGAAGTAAAGACAGAATAATAATAAACAACAATGTGCCGCCTTTTTGTGACATTCAGAATCAGCTGCCCGAGGCAACTGCCTCACTCTGCCTAATTGTAAGACTGGCCCTTATTCTGACCATGTGGTGGGATTGAGTGCAAAACTGGGTTGTAGGAAACAGAAAAGAAACCGAAGTCTGGAACAGCTACGGTGAAGTCTTAAGGAGGCTCTTGAACGTAGTAACAGAAAAAGTGTGTTTGATATCAGGTACAAGGGCATCCCAGGGGCAGGGAGCTGCAAGTTGGAAAGGATGCAGGCGGAGAACAGAAACGGTCATCTTAGGTTTAACTAGGGGATTGGTGCTTATTGTTGGGAAAACATTTTCAGCCCAGTTGGAAACAGGGTACTGGATTTGATGGAGCATTGGTTCAGTCTAGAAAGTTCTAAGCTAGCATTTGTCCTGAAATGCTAGTATTGTATGTGTAGGCAGTTTTTTCTTCAAGGGGAGGATTTCAAAGATTCAACCCATTATTGCCTGTTGTCTGAAATAATATAGATGCAGATAAATCACATACCCTCCAACATTTCTCCGATGAAAATAGGGACGGCCTATTCCATCATCGTTGTCATCATTGTTGTTGTTTTTATATTTATATCCCACCCACCTGACAGAGTTGCCCCAGCCACTTTAGGCAACTTCCAACATCTATAGAAACATAATCAAACATTAAACATTTTTTTAAAAACTTCTCTACACAGGGCTGCCTTCAGATGTCTTCTAAAGGTTGGTGTAGTGGTTAAGAGTCTCGTAATCTGGGGAACCGGGTTCGCGTCTCCGCTCCTCCACATGCAGCTGCTGGGTGACCTTGGGCTAGTCACACTTCTCTGAAGTCTCTCAGCCCCACTCACCCCACAGAGTGTTTGTTGTGGGGGAGGAAGGGAAAGGAGAATGTTAGCTGCTTTGGGACTCCTTGGGGTAGTGATAAAGCAGGATATCAAATCCAAACTCTTCTTCTTCATAATCTTTACTTATCTCCTTAGCTCGGGGATCATGTAACTCCAACATTTCTCCAACAAAAATAGGGACGTCCTACCATAACCGCCAACATTTCTCTGATGGAAATAGGGACATCCTAAGGAAAAGCAGGGCATTCTGGGATCAGATCAGAAACTGGGGTGCCTTCTGTAAATCTGCAACTGTCCCTGGGAAAGAGGGACACTTGGAGGGTCTGCAATCACAGTAGCTGACCTATTCATCTGCTTTAGCTCTGAAGCACAGACAAAGGGCAGTTGGCAAGCTGCAAGCAAAGCTCTAAATTCGTTCTTCTTTTATGCAACACAGATGCTAATTCTTTAGGTCCTGGGGTCAGGGCCTATGCAAAAAGAACGCTATGCAAATAATCCCACAAAACTCTCCAACAGTTTCTCAGGTGTGGGGCTCACCCTGAGTTGTGGCTGCTGTAGCACAACTTATTTCCCCCCCTAAGGTTTCATGGGGGGAGGCTGTTGCTATTACAAGTAGCGGAACTGGGTGCCATTCAAGCCTGGCCAAAATTTTGATTCCACAGTGCCCTAGGCCTAGCATGATTCTGAGTCTCTCTCTCTCTCTCTCTCTCTCTCTCTCTCTCTCTCTGTCTCTGTGGTGCTACAAATGATGGTTCCGAATATTTGGTTAAAAACCTGCAAAATTGCTTCTTTTTACTAAAGGTGTGAGGAGAAACCTCAGAAATTTTCTCAGGGGGGAAATGTCTTCTGTGAAATTTCACATCAGGATTTCTGAGAATTTCAGATTATCCCCTTGGACCACTGGTTGCCTCTCCTTACAAGAGAGAGTCATAGCCTGGAATTTCTCAAGGGGCCATGGCACATCCTTACTCAAGCATCCTTACCATGCTTCCCCCCTTTCTTTTGTTCCAGCAGTGTCCCTGCTGAGTTGTTCCTTTTCCTCATGAAGGTGTGGTAGGATGAGACCCCTGAAACTCATTTTCGCTGGTGACCTAATCAAGGCTTTGAACCCAAGTGTCCTAAGATGAAAGGCTATTGCACATATTTTTCATTTGAAAAGCCATTTGGAGAGCACATAGACCTTTTCCCCCTGAGAGGAGGTGTCAGATTGATGTACTGCAGCACAAAATGGGAGTGTAAATGTATGTGATGTTCATGGACTAGTGAATAGGGCTAGTTTACTATGAAATGAATTACTGGCAAAACAAATGGGTCAGCTCCTAAGCCAGACACTCTTTTTGCTTTTTGACTTTTTGAGGCACCGTTAACCAAAGGAAGGCTCCGAAAGGTGTTGATTCCCGACACTTTTCTAATGATCCTGTCATTTCGCTGAAAAATGTTTTAAGTGCTGCTGAAGATTTGTTCTCATTTTTATTTTAAATGGAACAAGGACAGAGAAAAGAGCTCGAGAGGAATGGCAGGCTCAGAAATGGCTTATTGCTATATTGTCATAATGGGAAGAATTCATTTGGTTAAGGGCTTTGGGGGTAATAAACGCAGCCTCTAAATTAAAGCAGCCTTCAGAGTTAATAGCCGCAAAGACTTACTCCGGTTCTTTCTGTCACAACTGTTAAAGTGCAAATAAGCATGGGGCTGGTTTATTGCGTGTGTGTTGCTAGCTCAGGACATGCCAGCTTCTTTCTAAATATGAAATGGTGCGGCTACCTGCATATTCTGAAGCAATAACCTCTCAAACACTTAATTGATGGAAATACCCCTATGTAGTAGAAACCCACCACTGCCAGTATCCTATGACTGCTAGGATCTGCTGTGCCTTGAAGCAGCATCCCCAGACCCATCAGCATGACTGTGTCCCTTGCGGTGAACCACTTGAGGCTATCTACCTCCAGCTCAAATATCCCAGATAGCCTCCCGAAATGGCCGCTCCATAAATATCTCTGAATATGGGGCAGATCACAGGTAGGCAAACTAAGGCCCAGGGGCCAGATCTGGCCCAATCTCCTTCTAAATCCGGCCCACGGACGGTTCGGGAATCAGTGTGTTTTTACACAAATAGAATGTGTCCTTTTATTTAAAATGCATCTCTGAGTTATTTGTGGGGCATAGGAATTCATTCATCCCCCCCCCCCAATATAGTCCGGCCCCCCACAAGGTCTGAGGGACAGTGGACCCGGCCCCCTGCTGAAAAAGTTTGCTGACCCCTGGGATAGATTGTTGCTTGGGCATACTAGCTCAGGCCTTTGTGTCTCAATGTTTTCTTATATCCACCTCCAGCCAGCTTATCAGTTGCCTTTTTTTGCATCCAGTTCCCTTTGGATTTGAATTTGACTCTGACCAGTGAATGATGTGACAGCCCTGCATTTTGTCTTGATGACCAAGTTCCCTGGGAGCTCCCTGAGGATGTTAGTCCCTCATCCTACACATTTGGCTCTGCCTTGGCTACCTATGGCCAGTGCCCTGGGGGTACTCAAGTGTATGCAGAACCGGCATCTTTTTTTTCTAGAAGAAAAGCACTGGTTAAAGGTGTGGCACTTACTGTAACAACTTCATGGTGAGTACCGGCAACATTTTTTCTAGAAGCACTGCCTATGTCTCATGACTAATATTGACCAGATCCCCTTGATTTCCAGAATCTCATCTGTTCACCAGTGGAGATGTATCAGGGATGCCTACTGCCTCGAGAAAATCCACTAGTATTTTCCGTGAATTTTTAAAAATATACACATATTGGTATGTGCTTGTGCCCAATGTAGACATTTTTGCTCAGGAATTTCCCATAATATAATGCATTTTTTAATATTAGTTTCACTAATATGCGCATTTTTATACTCACTTTACCAGTGTATGCATTTCTGTACCTATTACTGGGCTGAAGAACTGCACTGAAAATACAGAGGTATGAATTGGTTTCTGTTCTCGCATTGTTTCAGAAAGTGTAAATTCAGTGGGCTTGCCTTTAGACCTGAACTGAAGCAGAAAAGAGGTGTTTTCTTCCTTATGCAGTTCTTAGGAGGAAGGAACTTTGTGGAAGGCTCTTTCCTAATGGAAAGACTGTAGGTTCCCCAAACACCTAATCTTCCCTCTAAACTTTCAGATAGGCTGCACCTAGACACATCAAAGAGGCTGTTCAGTTAAACGAATTACAAACTTTGTATGAGAAATCGGGTTGGCAAAACCGGAACTCAACAATGCCATCTGGTGTCACAGTGTTAGAATGCATAAACAACGCATATAAAGTACTTTTTCTTTGCCAATGTAGCTGAGTCCATAGTTGAGTGAGATAAAGTAGCTGGGGAGGCGAAGGCAGACAAACAGACAAGGTTTGTAGATGTGTAGGTACTGAGAACTAATACAGATGTCTTTATGGGTTGTATATATATCTTTCTTTATTCCTATCTCAGGGAATAATTTTATGTGAAGATATCTAGCAAAATCTTTTTTTTATCGAACCCTTTCCAGGCTCACCATTATTCCAAACTTGCTCGTACATTTCCAGCAGCTATACACATGAATGATTTTGGTCATTTTCCATATGAGCTCTCTTCTACTGTAGACACTTTCCCCTCAAGGTCTAGGAGGGAGCTGGTGAGGTGCAAGAAGCACAGAGTAGACTGCATTTAGAGCTAGACTGAACGATTGCTAGGGGATTGGGGTGGGGGGAGAGGAGAGATCTATCTGCCCAGTCCAATATTCACAAATTCACTTGTGGAATTGGAATGCTGCTCCCAGTCTGATTATGCACTTCTCTGGATTTTGCAGTGCACAGAAACTGAGGACAAAAATACGTGTCATATGTAAAAGATACACAAAAATGCATTTAAAAGTGTTGAAATGTGCATATTTTACATGCAAAGTCTGCAGAAAATGGATATAGTAGAATGGCACAAGACAGAATGGACCAACATTGGAGTGCCTATGAGGCGGAAACATGCTGCAATTCACTATTCATCTCATCCTTAACTATTGCTTGTTGTTTAGGGTGAGGGAGAAAGTTGTGCGTTTTTATAATTATGTTTCTGAGTGTACCTGCAAAATGTCCATGTCGTTCACCTTGAAATATAGTAAAGGAAATGAACTTAAGCCTCCGTTAACCTACCTGTCAGGGGTTCAGGGACAGAGGCACAGGGTAGGCAGGAGATGGAGAGCGATGGGGATGAATCCCAGGACAGCAAGGAAGAGGATGACAATGAATCTAGAGATTCCATGAGTCTTTCCAGCGAATCAGAGGATTCCCAGAAGGGGGCGCCGGTGGTCAAGGCCAGGGGAGCCCCAGGGGGGACTTGTCAGGAGCAGGGGGCCAGCGGGGGATCCCAAAGTGGCAGCTGGGCGTCAGGACCAGCCTCCCCGCCAGAGTGCAGCGAAGGGGGTGGAGGTTCCAGTGTATCAGGGGAGGCGGCTCCGGCAGTAGAGAAAGGAGGGAGGTCGGAGCAAGCCACCCTCCCGGAAGGGGAGGGGAGTAGTGAAGGGAGTAGCGTAGCTGTCAAAAGGAAAGTTAGAGGTTGGGGGCGCGCGCCAAGTTCAAATGTAGAGGCGCGCGGAAGTACAGGGAGCCCGGAGGAGGGGCCAGGTCCCAAAGCCCGCAGGAGGGGGCAAGAGCAGTCTGATTCCGCGTCGGAGGAATCCAGGAGGGGCGAAACCCCAGCGGGCAGAAAGACCCTGCGGAAAAGGAAAGAGAGAAAGAGGTGGAGCAGCGCAAGCCTCTTAAACTGGTGCAGGGCGGGGACAGATTCAGAAGGGACTTCAGCGGTCTAAGCCTAGCAGACGTAGGGCTGCGCGCCTCGGATCTGAAGCGAACAATGAACTGCAATAAACACGTTTGTATATAAGAAAAGAAAGGCGTTGGTCTTTTGTGAGCTGAGACTTGAGGCAGCCCTGACAGTAAGTCCCTTCTCGGGAAAACTGCAAAAAAATTTTTTTTGCAAAGCTCACGAAGTTTGGCAGACATGACTACTGAGGAGCAGATAACGACCCTGCAAAACGCAGTCGCTGAACTCTCCGTTGCAGTACGGGTCTCTCAGAAGACAGTTGCCGAAGCAGAAGCGCGATGCCAGGATCTGCAAGCCAGGTGGGATCAGGCGTGCACACAGGGGTTCCCGGGGTCCAGATCAGAGGGAATCGCTCTGGGACGAAGGGGGGGCAATTTAGTAGCCCACTTCGATGGGAACCTGAAGCATTATCCCAACTTCAGAGCAGACGTCCTATACGCGCTGCATTTGCTTCGAAAAGACTTCAAAGATGAGGAGGAGAAAGTAGGCTTTATTGTGTCCCACTTGCATGGGGAAGCTAGAACCTGGTTACGCAATTTGTGGCGCGAAGATGGTCTTGCCCGCAGGGACTCTGACGAATTTATCAAAGCCATGGACGCTTGCTTCCAATCTACCGTTGACGTTGATGTGGCGCGCCAGGAGATGCATGGATTGCGGCAGGGCAAGGCTACAGTGCGTCAGTACCATTCTCGCTTTTTTGCATTGCTGAATGTGCTGGGCTGGGAAAAAGACTCCCTGGCAGTGAGAGACTTGTTTTGGGAGGGGCTTCATGGCTCAGTAAAAGATGAGCTGGCTAGGGGAGACAGACCTCAAACCCTAGCAGACGTCGTCCAGAGGGCACTCACGATAGGGGTGCGTCACGAAGAACGCCCTTGGCACAGTGAGGAGGGGCGTCACGTCCGCCCACCAGCTAGAGCGCCTCCTTTTCTTCTTCCCAGGGACCTGGGACGTACAAATCCCTCGCCTATGCTGAAGGGAGGGGAGGAGCCAATGGAGCTGGGTCGTGCAAAGGCTCAGTCAGCTGCCGGAGCCTCAGCGTCCGGAGCAGTCAAGGCGAAGCCTCCTAGAGGGACCAGGAAGTGTTACATCTGTGACAGCCCACAGCACATGGCTAAAGAGTGTCCCCAGAGGCTCCAGAAGCACACTGCAGCCTTAGCAACAGTAACAGGGGAAGAGTTCCAAGGAGAACAGTTTCAGGGAAACGAGAATGCCTGGATGGAAGCAGAGATGCTGGGGCTCCACCAGGCAAGTCAGTGAAGCAGTCCCCAGCGCTTTTGCAGCCTACAGACCCCTTACCACCCAAGCCAGTGGTGCAGCTCACTGCTACTCTCCAGCTACCTAATGGACTCACCCTGGAAGTCCCCATTACGATTGACTCAGGGAGCAACGCAGACTTCGTGGGGATGCAGTTCATCAAGCAGCATCGCATAGCGCTACTACCAGCCACGCTGCCTCTGAACGTCGTCACGGTAGATGGCAGAAAGTTGCTGGGTGGGCAAGTGGTACAACAGACGCCACCCATGCTGCTGAAAATTGGGAATCATCGCGAGGTCATCAGTTTCAATGTCACCCAACTGTCAGACACGCCTATAGTGTTAGGCATGAGTTGGCTGGATAGACACAGCCCATCATTAGCGTGGTACCAGCGGCAGCTCACCTTTGGCTCGTCCTACTGCGCACAACATTGCATCCAGACAGGCCAGGAGGAGGAGGGCCAGGAGGAAGGGCAGCAGTTGCATCTAGGCATGGTGCAGGCAGTGCCCCACAAGTACAAGGGGTTTTTGGAGGTCTTCTGTGAAAAGGAAGCTGACCAATTACCACCCCACCGGCCCTACGACTGTGCAATTGACCTCTTACCAGGGGCGACGCTGCCGACTGCGAAGCTGTATTCCATGTCTGAAGATGAAATGCAGGAACTCCGGGAGTTCATAGATCACAATTTGAAGCGGGGATTCATCCGAGAATCCAAGGCCGTGGGGGGCAGTCCTGTGTTTTTCGTGAAGAAGAAGGACACGCCCCAAAAAAGGCTCATTGTGGACTATAGGGCCATCAACTCGATGACAAAGCCCAAGGCCTTCCCCATGCCCAAGATTGACGACCTGCTCGCGACGGTGAGGAAGGGGAGGATCTTCACCAAGTTGGATCTACGCGGAGCATACAATCTAATACGCATGAGGGAAGGTGACGAGTGGAAGACGGCCATGTTCACGCTGCTGGGCACCTATGAATACAGAGTTATGCCGTTTGGTCTCCAAAATGGCTCCCACTGTTTCCAAGCATTCATGCACCACGTGCTAGCAGGACTCCTCTACAAGAAGTGTGTATGCTTCCTCGACGACATTCTGATCTTCTCAGAATCGCAGGAGACTCACGAGAGAGACGTAAAGGAGGTCCTGCAGAGGCTACGGGAGCACAGGCTCTACGCCAAACTGGAGAAGTGCCAGTTCGACGTGACGGAGGTGGATTTCCTCGGCTACCGGCTGTCCGACAAGGGACTAGCCATGGACAGCGCCAAAGTCCGCGCGGTGTTGGACTGGAATAGTCCGCGCAATCGGAAGGAGGTCCAGAGGTTCGTCGGTTTCGCCAACTTTTACCGCAAGTTCATCAGGGGTTTCGCGAAAGAGACGGCAGCTATCACGGACACCCTCAGTTCCAAGAAGAAAAAGTTCACCTGGACGGACCAGGCGGAGCAGTCCTTCAGGAGACTTAAGAGTCTCTTCGCGTCCGAAGACCAGCTGCTACACGTGAATCCCGGCAGGCCCATGCGGGTTGAGACTGACACATCTGACAGAGCAGTGGGGGCCGTCCTCTTGCAGGAAGATCCGCAAGGGAACTGGAGGCCCTGCGCTTTCTATTCCCGGAAGCTCAGCAAGTCGGAACAGAACTACACCATCTGGGACAGGGAGTTGTTGGCCATCCACGCGGCTTTCAAGGCGTGGCGGCACTTCCTTATCGGAGCCAAGCACACCGTGCAGGTCCGCACGGACCACAAGAACCTAGAGTATTGGCGCACGGCGAAGCTCCAGAGCCACAGGCACATGAGATGGGCGGAGTTCTTTGCGGATTTCGATTTCCGGATAGAGTATATCCCGGGAGACAACAACGTCATAGCGGATGCGCTCTCCAGGAAACCGCAGTATCTCGAGGAAGCGGCACCAGTGGCAGCCAGGCACATTTTCGCACCGCAAGCGTGGGCGTGCGCTTCCGCCGCCGTGGACCTGGACGCGGTACGACGCGCGCTACAGACGGATCCGTTCGCACAATCCAAGATGGAGGAGGTGCGAAGAGGGACAGCAAAGGACGGCAAATTCCAGATACGCGACGGTCTGCTGACCCGCAAAGGTGCTCTCTACGTGCCCGGAGACGATCTCCGCGCGAAGGTCTTACAGCAGTTACACGACGCACCCAGCGCGGGTCACTTCGGCAAAGAAAAGACGGCGGACTTAGTAGCCAGAGACTTTTGGTGGCCCCAGATGCGGGGAGAGGTCGCGGATTACGTCGCCAGGTGTGACATTTGTCAGAGGTCCAAGCCAGTGCACAAGAAGCCAGCGGGATTGCTGGAACCGCTGGAGACGCCACTACAGCCGTGGGAACGGGTGGCGCTGGACTTTGTTACTGATCTGCCCAGTTCGCGGGGCAAGACGGCGGTGCTTGTGGTTGTAGACCTGTTCACCAAGATGGCGCACTTCATTCCTTGCACGAAGGTGGCAACAGCGGAACAGACCGCCAAGCTGTTCATAGACCACGTGTTCCGGGTGCACGGCTTACCGCGGTCCATCCTGTCCGACCGGGGTCGCCAATTCATTTCCAGTTTCTGGCAGAAGCTCCTGGGCATCCTGAATGTCAAGATCAACTTAGCGTCGGCGAGACACCCGCAAACCAACGGCCAAGCAGAGAGGGTCAACGCCATCATGCAGCAGTACCTGCGATGTTACGCCAATCAAAAGCCTGCAACTTGGGTGGACTACTTGCCGATGGCCGAGTTTGCCTACAACAACACGAAGCACGCGTCAACGGGGGTGACACCGTTCTTCGCCAACAATGGGCGACATCCCAGAACCTTCCCGGCGTTGGAGACAACGACGCAGGGGGAGTCGCAGGGAGCTGAGCATTTAGCAGCAGAATTGCAGGAGGTCCACGAGGAGCTACGACGGCACTTGGAACTAGCTAAACACGCCTACAAAGTGCAGGCAGACAGGCACAGGAGGGCAGGAGAAGACATCCAGGTGGGGGACTGGGTATGGTTAGCAGCCCAGGCGGTGCCGGCCAAGTCGTTAGCTAAGAAGAAGCTAGGACACAAACAGCTAGGGCCATACCAAGTTGAGGGCAGGATCAATCCCGTAGCTTTTCGGTTGACCCTCCCAGAAGGTTCCCGAATGCACCCGGTCTTTCATAGGTCGGTGCTTACACCCTACAAGGCCCCACACAGATTTCAGGAGCCAGGGACGGCACCAGACCCACGTAGAGAATCACCGGGGGGGGGAGTCACCGAGGACCCCGACACTCAACGAGGTCACGGAAATTCTGGACTCGAGATGGGGGGAGGAGGGAGTGGAATACCTCCTCGCCAGGGAAGGTACCCCGGCCAGCGCCAACAGTTGGGTGCCAGATTATGCTCTGGAGGAACCTCTTCTTAAAGACGAGTTCCATGCACTCTTCCCACACAGGCCCATGCCAGAGGAGTATTTTGACGACTGGCTTTTTAAGCCCACACTTTCAGGCAGCACCTTCCGGGGGTTCTCCTCCGCAGAGGAGACCACGCCGGAATCGAGCCCTCCAAGGGGATCGTGCTCGGGGGTGGACACGGACCGCTCTTATTGGTGGGACGATCAACCAGAAGTGGGGTGGCGAAGGGGGCCTTGGCAAGCAGCATCGCCTGAAGTAACAGGGGGAGGGAAGGGTTTGGAAGTGTTGGGGGAGGACCCCGGTTTCAAGCACGCATACACTGAACTGGAAGCAGAGGAGATCGACGTCGATGAACTGTATCCAGCGTCTACCCCCGCTACAACGGAGCTCCCGGAACCTGCGCCCGAGCAGCGGGAGGGGGGAAGGGGGGGCTTCGAGGGGGGGATGGATGTCAGGGGTTCAGGGACAGAGGCACAGGGTAGGCAGGAGATGGAGAGCGATGGGGATGAATCCCAGGACAGCGAGGAAGAGGATGACAATGACTCTAGAGATTCCATGAGTCTTTCCAGCGAATCAGAGGATTCCCAGAAGGGGGCGCCGGTGGTCAAGGCCAGGGGAGCCCCAGGGGGGACTTGTCAGGAGCAGGGGGCCAGCGGGGGATCCCAAAGTGGCAGCTGGGCGTCAGGACCAGCCTCCCCGCCAGAGTGCAGCGAAGGGGGTGGAGGTTCCAGTGTATCAGGGGAGGCGGCTCCGGCAGTAGAGAAAGGAGGGAGGTCGGAGCAAGCCACCCTCCCGGAAGGGGAGGGGAGTAGTGAAGGGAGTAGCGTAGCTGTCAAAAGGAAAGTTAGAGGTTGGGGGCGCGCGCCAAGTTCAAATGTAGAGGCGCGCGGAAGTACAGGGAGCCCGGAGGAGGGGCCAGGTCCCAAAGCCCGCAGGAGGGGGCAAGAGCAGTCTGATTCCGCGTCGGAGGAATCCAGGAGGGGCGAAACCCCAGCGGGCAGAAAGACCCTGCGGAAAAGGAAAGAGAGAAAGAGGTGGAGCAGCGCAAGCCTCTTAAACTGGTGCACGGCGGGGACAGATTCAGAAGGGACTTCAGCGGTCTAAGCCTAGCAGACGTAGGGCTGCGCGCCTCGGATCTGAAGCAAACAATGAACTGCAATAAACACGTTTGTATATAAGAAAAGAAAGGCGTTGGTCTTTTGTGAGCTGAGACTTGAGGCAGCCCTGACACTACCCAACAGGGTTGTTGTGAGCAGGTCCACCCTGGGTGTCATGCCTGTGTGTGTGTGACAAAATCCACCCAGGCGGATCGGCGTGGCGGTCCTTGCACACCCAGCGGGCACATTTTCGTGATTGGCGCGATCTTCATTGTAAAAACCCACCCTCTGATTGCGCAAATATGCCTGGTGATCAGCTTGGTACACCCTGGCAGGCGGCGTTCACCCCCCCAGCAAGTAGCGCTCACATCCCCGGTGGGTGGTTTTATGCGATTGGCAGTCGGTCGGATTTTCACGATTGGCGGTTGGCGCTGGCACCCTCTGGCACAGTTTTATGTGATTGTCGGTCAGATTTGCGCGATCTGCAGGCGTATCTTTTCTGTGGCCAACCCTCCCTAAAAAAAAGGGGGTACCCTAAAAAAGGGGGACGTGAGAAAAAAATGCCACAGTTGGTACCACCTGACCTTGCTACGCCTCTGGTTGTTAGGGCAACGCTTGAATTCTCTAGAGCTGCTTGTTAGGATGCAAACTGGATCAACAACCATTCCCCTGTAGCATATAGGTGTGGGAACATGCAACTGTGTATTCCCCCACTTCCAGAAGTAGCCAATGGCCATTGAGGGGGTGAAACACAATGTGTTGACATTACATCATGTGTTTCCACAGCTACACTTTACAGCAAGAGGAGATACTTGCCACAGGGTTGCCTTTCCCATTCTTTTAAAGCAAGCCTTTCTATATCAGTACATCAAGTTCCACCTAAAGGCTTGCACATCTCTCTTAGGGTAGTGGAAAAGAAGCTGTAGCTTGCTGTTTTATTTTTAACCTTGTGTTGGTTTCACACTTTTTAATGTGGAGGGTTTGTTTCTGTATAAAGTTAACTATCATTATCCTTATCATCTTCATCTTCATCATCATCAGGGGCTACACTCCTGCTTGCTCTGTTCATCAATCACCTGTTCTATTATATAAACTAAGCTCACCTCCCCAACCCCATTTCTGAAGCCACTTCTATTTTCTATTCTGCGGCCCTGCTCTGCACTAACCTTCAACCTCCCATGCCCATGCTTCCCCTCCATGTCATTGTACCTGTTAGAATTCCTGCTCCATGACTGTAGTCATGGGATTGTTGTCTATCACATGATGGTGTATGTTTTGACTCCACAGAGTGGGAAGTGACCTTGCTTACCGTTGCTGAATTTTTCATTGAGCAAGCTCTGGTCAGCTTCCATGGAACCTCTGAGTCCCTAAGAGCAAAATTTGGAAGAAGATTATTGACAGCACAGCTGCTTTTAACTGGGCTAGAGGCAGTTGGCTGCTGGGTGGTCACATCTATAGGCCACAAGTAAATAGAAAATTTAAGCCAGGCACATAACAGCTGAATCACAATATTGCAAACCCACACTGATTAAGAGATTTCTTTTGCTTTGTGGTTTAGCCGCATTTAAGGTGTCTGAGGCATAGCTGTCAAGTGTCCCTTATTTGAAGGGACAGTCCCTTATTCCAGCACCATGTCCCGCTGTTGTCCCTTATTGATGGATGTCCCTTAAATGTCCCTTAAATGATGTCCCTTAAATTTCAAAGGAAGCAGCTCCTCTCCCTCCCTCCCTGCCAGCCAGGGAGGAGGGAGGCTCCAACTGTGTTGCTTGGCTGTGTTGCTCACCCATAAGAATGACTGGGGTGGTGGAGCTTGCATGCCTTGTGTGTGGCTAGTTAATGCAAGCTGAGGGGCTTTTTGAATGCTGGATGCCATTTTGTTGCACGTGCTGCTGCAAACTTTGCAGTGCAAAGCCAGGCCGGGGAGCCATCTTAAGTTGAGGCTGCATAGGCCTTGTGGTGCATGTGATTCAGATTCTATTCAGTTGAACCTCTGGTTACAAAGTTGGTTGGACAGTGTTCTCGAAGCTACCCAGCATGAGTTTGACCAGACTGCAGGAGGACAGGAAGACTGGAGTGCCTGGAACAGGTGAGGTTGCAGGTCCCTTATTTTGGCTGCTGGTCCCTTATTTTCAAGGCTGCTGGTCCCTTATTTTCAAATCTGTAAGTTGACAGCTATGGTCTTAGGTTGAATTTTAATCAATACAAAAGAAGGTGAGATCAAGGCACTGCACTGTGTGTGTATGTGTGTGTTTCGCAGAAGGCAAACTGTGACTGTGAAGAAATGTGTTGAGGAACGACACAGCACACAACATAATTCATCAGGAATAGAACCAAGAAGTTCTGGGATCTCCCTGTACTGTTTCTTTAGCCAAACTACAGCATATGGGTCAAAAACAGACTGTTTTACCTCCACTAGGCCTGAAAAGGAAGCCGTTCCAGCCTCCTTCTTTTTTAAAAAATCCAAACAAACACACAACAATCTTAAAATCCTGCAATGATCCTTCCTGGTTTCCTCCTCTTCTTTTTTTTGGTGCCTCTGTATTTACTTGAAAACATTGCTCGTCTTTGAATATCTGGCTGTTTTTCTTTCCATGAAGGGTATGACTCATAATTGATGGCTTCATAACAAAAGTAGTTGTTTCCCAACTTGCTTCCAAATCCTTTAATATTGTTATTGAAACACAAACGCCTCATGGGAAATCATCGTGGATGCTTTCCACGCACTCACCACTTCTCTGGTCTTTGGAGCTATTTTCTGTCATTTGAAAGCGGGTCTCTAGCATTATCTTTAATGTGCCAGGTCTCCTGACTTGACGAAAGTCGAAGTGTATTTCAGTGCTTCATTTATAGAAATGAGAAGAGCTGAGTGTAAAGTCTGCCTGAGAGCCACATTCCCTGGGTTTTCTTTCTCCATGACTTCTGAAGTGCAGCTCAGGGTGAATTCATGTGTTTGCCTGATTCATCAAATGCCTACCTATGTTCGAATCTGGGAGGTTTTTTTGCTGACATGGCTTCTTCAGGTGTTGACATGGTTATTGTAGGTCCATTCCATGATCCAGAACAGGGTTCCAGATTTTCTGGGCTTAGCACGAAGCAGTCCACCACAGGCTTCCAGTAAGCAGACAGTGGTTGGAGGAACTCTGGGGGAAAAGAACACTAGGTTTTACGTTACAGTAAGCAAGCAAGAAACTCTAAAATAAACCTGCTCATCTAGTAAACATAAGAGTCCTGGAGTCCAAGTTCTTATTTCTAAGAGTCCTGGTCCTCTGGATGCAACATGTAAGTAGTAGTAGTAGTAGTAGTAGTAGTAGTAGTAATTTATTATTTATACCCTGCCCATCTGGATGGGTTTCCCCAGCCACTCTGGGTGGCTTCCAACAAAATATTAAAATACAATAATCCATTAAACATTAAAAGCTTCCCTAAACAGAGGAGGATCACTGTAAAGTGGAGACCTCCAGAGCCACACTCTTGGGTGGGTGGGTGGGCATAAATATTCAGTACCAGGCAGAGGGCCTTCTTGGTAGTGGTAACCACCCTGTGGAACACCCTCCCACCAGATGTCAAAGAAATAAACAGCTATCTGACTTTTAGAAGATGTCTGAAGGCAGCCCTGTTTAGGGAAGTTTTAAATGTTTGATGTTTTATCGCTTTTATTGTTGATATTCTGTTGGGAGTCGCCCAGAGTGGCTGGGGAAACCCAGCCAGATGGGTGGGGTATAAATAAATAATACTGAATACCAGGGATGTGGAACTTACAACCCTCTAGAGGTTGCAGGACGACAACTCCCATCATCCCTAGCCATTGGCCAAATTGATGGGTCCTAACGGGAATTGGAGTCCAACAATACCTGGTTCACCATCCCCGCTTCAGAGGGAAGGGAGAAGAGGTAGTATTCTTCTTCCAAGTCCCAATATGGCAGTTCATTTGATTCCCCCCAAACCCACCCCGATAAAATGAGAGAAGTATGAAAAGTGTATCAGATTATTTACACAGAAAGTGAGGAAAGGTTCCAATTTAAAATTTATACAAGGATTCGGATTTCTTGGCTTCATATCTCGTTTGCCACTCCAGCAAAAAAGAGACCGGGGGCGGGGGCGGGGAGAAGGTCACATATTAAAATCATTACAAATATATTCACTCCACATCTGATTGTAAAGTCGTCCACAGGAGTGGATTCTGTTGGCCAGTCTCCATTCCAAAATTGTACAAAGGGCTGAGCAGTTTCCTTGAAAGTGTCTATACAATTATTTCTTCCTTTCCCAACACACTTATTTATTTATTTACAGGCCATCATCTTCTTGATAAAAAATGATATTCCACATGTCAGTCCTTTATTGACCAATAGATGGTAAGAGCCTCTTTCCACTCTTTGGCTAATAACATAAAGGCTGCAGTTCGCATATTTACAACACACAAAACATGCTCTTTCCTGTTGTCCTTTCATCCTTCCCAGTAAAATGGTTGAGGGATTCAATTGAATCATATATCGCACTATATCTCTGATACTGCTTCTGATGTCTGACCAATATTTTTTGACCTGAGGGCGTTCCTGCCAGATGTGAGCTAATATGCTTCTTCCTCTGTTAACTCTCCAGCATTTATTTGACAGATTTGAAGACATGCTTGCTATTCATACTGGTTTGTAATACTGTCTATACAATATTTTATAGAAATTCTCCATTGATGCAACATCTGCCAGATGTTTGTTTCGCACATACATATTTGCACTTGTCTTCCGTTATTGCAATATTCAATTATCTTTCCCAGTTTCATTTTACAGAGTCTTTTGGATTGGTTGGGTCCGACAGTATTTTGTATATTTTAGACAGCAGCCCTTTGTCTTTCTCTAGTATGATAGCTTTTCAGAAAGTGCTAATGCCTCTCTGCATTTATTTCTGAATGTAGAGTGATATCCAGCATTACTTATACTCATCCATTAAAATCACTGAACTTAAGTCATGAATTTCAATTGGTCTCTTCTGAATAGATATTTATTATTTATTAAATTTTCATACTGCCCTTCATGCAAAGATCTCAGGGTGGTTCACATTATAAGAACATAGTAGAAGATCATAAGAACAGCGTAAATCATATAATTAATAAATCACCAGTAAAACAGTTACAATGTTAGCAAACCAGCAACTAAGAAAACAAGCTAAAGATCGTAATTACAGCATAAATCGGGTCCTCCCTTAAAGAGGGCATGTGTTGCGGTGAGACCTGGCAACCAACCCCTGTGTTGTGGGTGGGTAAGATTGGATAGCCACAACACCCAATTGGTAGGTCCCTTGATGCTGGGTTTAATCAGGCCAATGGGATGCAAGCTAAACGAATTGAGGGACCTATATATACCTATGCACGTGACCCAGAGCTTCCTCTTTCGGTGCATGCATCGGAACACCCGCCCACCTCTCCCTATATTTAGAGCTGTGCGCTTGACCTTGCTATGCCATCGTGTGTCGTCTGTCATTGGGGCAGGGGCACGGCAGGAATTTTCCCCACTTGGCTGATTGGCTGGTGCCATTTGGGTTTTGACTGCCACATAGCAAATCATCACAACTTATAAGGTTGCGGATAGGCTCTGGTTCAGGTGATAGGGATGGGAGGAACGCTCTCGCCATCCCTATGTTAGGGGTATTCTGTTAAAGGAATCCAGGGACTTGATGGTTTGGTCAACCCCTGTGAGGGGGTTGTGCCCGTGCCTGAGTCCAGGGGGGCATTTGGGTGGCAGAGATAGCCTGTTCCCGGCTTTCCGCTTATCCAGGTGTTCACCCTAGGCTGACCTCTGCGGGTGCCCTGGGTCAGTGCTACCTGCAACGGTGCAGGGAGCTAGTCGAACCAGAGCCTATGCAACCAGTCACTTGCTGTGATCAATAAAGCTGTGGCCTAAATTCTGCCAAAAACCAAACCAAAATTTGAGTCTTGTCTGAATTTATTTAAGGGGGAGGTTTAAAGGTCTGAACATGCAAGTCCTATTATATGATTAACAAACCAATAAGGAAATTATAATCTATAAAACAATATTAACAATATGGCAACAACAACAAAAAAGCTAAATGCTATTAAGTTCGTACACACACTCCCCTCTGTACACACTTCTGAATATAACCTACTTGGATATCAACAATCGTTCCTAATTTAAAGTACTGAAACAATGGTAGCTGAGCATTGGGATTTTGTGGTTTCAACTGATCATGTGATAAGATTATATTCCTAAAAAATAAAAACTTTGAACTTGGTAATGCTGCCTCTTGTTCAGTTATTGAAGTCTAATTCTTTGTTTTCTGAGCTCTAGCTCCATTTGTTACTGGTACTAACAAAGGGATATCTGACCTGTACATAACCCAAATCTTAGGTATTATTATTTTCGGATCCTTCTCAAATACACTGATCCTGAAAGCTTCCCCATATCCATTCTGATAGTGGTTGTGATGGGACGATGAGCTGCTTGTGTGTAAAATCCTAGTCCCTCAGAGTTTGGTCAAGTTTGCAAACCTCTGTCTGTAACGGAGCCCCTTAAACATGGCTCCGTCAGTCGCTGGCAGATTCCGACAGTGGTTGCTTTCGGAATCGCTTCCAACATAAAAGCTCCTTAACGGAAACACGTCTTCTGGACTCTCTGCGTGACAGTTTCCGGCGAGGAGTGGGTGTCCCTACAGGAGGTCCTGAAACCTCCCCACTGTTTTCGCTGGAAGTGTCTCTGAGCCATCCCTCCAGCTCCCTTTCCCTCAGCCCAGCTCCTCTCCCCCTACTGGTTCCCTCTTCAGCTGCTGAGTCTCTCCCAACCTGTGTGAGCCCTTTCACTTCCCTTCCTTCCGATGGCAGTTCCCTGACATCCACCTCCCCTCCAGGGCCCCCTTCATCCCCTCTCGCCCCCTCCTCTACGGGCGGTGAGGAGGCAAAACCCCGGAATGAACTTCCTTCATCTTCCGATGTCCCGAACACTTCTCTCCACCTGTTGCGGTTCCTGGTCTCGAAGTACTCCTCCTCCTCAGAGTCCATCTCCCCTTCCCCTTCCGATTCCGAGAATCCTTCCAACTCCTCCTCCTCATCGGTGGTCCCAAAGTATTCCCTCCGGAACCTCTCCACAGGCTGAGGTTTCCTTGGGAACCTTTGATGGAACGTTTCTATCAATACCTCGTCATTGATATCTTCTGCCATTACCCAAGTGTTTTCTGACTCCGGTTCTCCTTCCCACGCTACCAAATACTCCACCTGATCCCCCTTCCATCTGGCGTCGAGGATTTCTGCCACATGGCTGCTGCATTCCCTTTCTTCTATGACCGGTCCCCGAGTGGCCATCCCTTCTCGTCCCCCCTCATACGGTGACAGTAACGACCTGTGAAATACTGGGTGCAGTTTCATGTGGTTGGGTAACCGGAGCCTGAAAGCCACTGGGTTGACCTGTTGAATGACCTCAAAGGGACCCAATCTCCTGGGTCTTAATTTCTTACAACCTCCTTTGAACGGCAACCCTTGGGTTGACAGCCACACCCTATCTCCCACCCTTATGGTTTCACCTTCCCTTCGGTTCTTGTCTGCCTGCCTCTTGTATTCTTCCTTCGCCCTTTCTAAGTTGAGTTGGAGCTGACGATGGATTGCTTCCATTTCTTCTACAAAATGCTCGGCTGCCGGGACACCCCATCTCTCCCCTTCTCCCCCTGGGAAAGCCCTGGGATGACACCCATAATTAGCCAAGAAGGGGCTCATCCCTGTGGACACATTCTCGGCATTGTTGTAGGCAAATTCCGCCAGCGCCAACTTTTCTACCCAGTCATTCTCTCTGTCATTGACATAACACCTCAGGTATTGCTGGAGGACCCCGTTTGCTCTTTCCGCCTGCCCGTTGGTTTCAGGGTGCCGGGCAGTCGAAAAGTTGACCTCCACCTGCAGTAAGCTCATGAGCTTCCTCCAGAACCTGGAAGTAAATTGTTTTCCTCGGTCTGAGACCACCCTCAATGGCACCCCGTGCAACCTAAAAATGTGTTCTACAAATAACTTCGCTGTCTCTTCCGCCGTGACTGCATGCGAGCAGGCTACAAAGTGGCACATCTTTGTTAGTAGGTCTACCACCACCATGATGGCTGTTTTCCCCTTGGACTTCGGCAGATCAGTCATAAAATCTATCGACACTGCCTCCCAAGGTCGTTCTGGGGTTGGTAAGGGTTCTAATAGCCCCGCCGGTGCCCGCCTCTCCCCTTTGGCTCGCTGGCATTGCTCACACCCTCTTACATACTCCCGTACATCTTCCCTCACCTTAGGCCACCAAAATTCCCTGGTGACCAACCACATGGTTTTGTGTTGTCCAAAATGCCCCGCCGTGGGGCTGTCGTGCAACTGCTTGAGTACCCTCCCCCTTAAGTCTCCTTCAGGGATATACAGTGCCCCTTTGTAATACAAAGCTCCATTTCTTTCCTCGAAACCCCCTGGTTCCTCTCCCTCACCCCTAAGACCTCTGAGCTTATTCTGGGCGTATTCATCATTCTCTGTTTCCTCTACCAGTTCTCTTTGTCCCACCAATGCCGCCCCACACACCCAGCGGTCCTCTGGAATGACATGTCTCTCTTCGGGTGCTCCCTCCTCCTCCAAATATTCAGGTTTGCGTGAGAGAGCGTCCGCCCTAATGTTCTCTGGGCCTGGCACGTAACAAATCTCAAAGTTAAATTTGGAGAACTCCTGGGCCCATCTCACTTGCCGTTGGTTGAGCACTCGTGCCGTCCTCCAATACTCTAGGTTCTTGTGGTCAGTGCACACTTGCACCTTATGTTGTGCGCCAATTAGCAGGTGCCTCCATCTCCGGAACGCCTCATGAATGGCTAGTAGTTCTCGGTCATACACCGTGTAGTTCCTCTCGGATTTGTTCAGCTTTCGCGAAAAAAAGGCACACGGTCTCCACTCTGACTCCTCCTTCCCTGGCTGCAGAAGCACCGCCCCAATCGCTCTGTCTGATGCGTCAGTTTCCACTCTCATCGGTTTTTGTAAATCCACATGCAGGAGTTGTTGTTCCGAGGCGAAGGCCCTTTTTAGTTCCTCAAATGCTCGCTCCGCCTCCTCAGTCCAAACGAACTTCTTCTTACTGCTGAGACAGTCCGTAATGGGCGCCGTCAGGTGGGCAAAGTTTCGGATGAACTTACGATAGAAGTTCCCAAATCCTAGGAACCTCTGCACATCCTTCCTTGTTTTGGGTGTTTTCCATTCCAGCACCGCCTGGACCTTGCCGGGATCCATGGCCAATCCCTTGTCTGACAGGCGATACCCCAGGAATTCCACCTCCTTGGTATGAAACTGACACTTCTCCAGTTTCACCCACAGCTGGTTGGCTTGCAGCCTGCTCAACACTTCTCTGACGTCTCTCACATGCTGCTCCTCATTCTCAGAATACACCAACACGTCGTCTAAGAAGGCCACACAATTCTTGTAAAGCAAAGGCCCCAGGACGTGGTTCATAAACGATTGAAAGCACGCGGAGCCTCCTTGTAGGCCGAAGGGCATAACTAAATATTCAAATGCCCCCAAAGGGGTGAACATGGTGGTTTTCCATTCATCCCCCTTCCTTATTCGTATCAGGTTGTACGCCCCCCTTAGGTCCAGTTTAGTAAAAATCTTTCCCTTCCTGACCCTTGTCAAAATGTCGTCAATCCTGGGCATAGGGAAAGCCACTGGTTCTGACACTGCATTTAAGGCCCTGAAGTCACACACAAGCCTCGGCTTGTTCGTGTTTTTTTTATCCACAAAAAACACTGGGCTGCCCCCCACCGCCCTGGACTCTCTGATGAACCCTCTCTTCAGGTTCTTGTCAATGAACTCTCTTAGCTCCTGCATCTCTCTGTCTGACATGGCGTACAGCTTGCCTACAGGGAGCTGTGCCCCAGGGAGTAAATTGATTTGACAGTCAAAGGGTCTATGCGGGGGTAATTGGTCAGCTTCCCTTTCGCTGAAGACGTCGCGGAGATCTGCGTATTGTCGTGGTACCTTCACGTTCTCCGTTACTTCAGTCCCTGCTAGGGTGGCTTGGGCCCCTGCCAAACCCTTTCCCTCTTTGCAGTGTTCTAAGCAATGTGCTGAACCAAAAGAAACCACTCTCTGATGCCAGCCCACCAGCGGATCATGTAACGCTAGCCAGCTCATCCCCAATATAATGGGAGCTCCTCCCAAGGTGGCCACATTAAACGCTATCAGTTCGGTGTGCCTTGCCACCTTCATTATCATTGGGACGGTCTGCAAGCTGACTTCTCCTCCCAACAGCTCCCTGCCATCGATCGTGGTCACCTGCAGGGGGTTGCTTAAAGGGATCGTCTGTATCTGGTGTTCAGCTGCAAACTCTTTGCTCATGAAATTGCAGGAGCTGCCTGAGTCCAACAGCGCCTTTATCTTTAGAGGGTGTCCGTTTGGCAGCTCTAGCGCCACTTCTATCACTAGGGCGGGTTTAGGAGGTTCTGGCGTGGGCACTTTCACTGCTCTTTGGCCTGACTGCTGTGCCCCGACGGTGGCAGCCAGGCGTTGGCTTTTACTTGCTTCGGTATTTCTTCCTCTCTTCCCTCCACAGCTCCTACCATCCCTTGCCATTCCTTCCTCTGGGGGCAGACTCTGGCAAAGTGACCTGGCTGTTGGCAGAGATAGCATTTCCGGGCGCCTTTTCCCTCCTTCTTTCCCCCCTCACTGGGCTTTGAAACTGCGCGCGCGCGCGCTGTTCCGATTTCCATCGGCTCTGCCGGCGGGAAAGTTGGCTCTGGAATGTCTGGAATGCGGAACTCCTTCCAACGTTCCCCCTTCCCTTCCCGCCTCTCCAATGCTCTCGCCTCCTGGCGCGCTCCTATGGTCAGCGCTGATTTGGTCAGCTGGTCCATAGACTCCGCCCTGGGCGCCCGGGAAAGTTCGTCTTTCACAGCCGAAGAAAGCCCTTCTTCAAAAAGCATTTGAATGGGTTCCGCCGATAGATCCCACCCCAATTTATGGATCAACATGGTGAATTCAGTCCAGTACTCACGGACAGATCGGCTCCCCTGTTTGCAAGCCATTAACTGTCTGCGGACCACTCCCTGTTCAATATCGCTGGAAAACATCAGATCCATGGCGCGAAAGAACTTCATCGTGTCCTTTAGGACGTCACTATTCGCTGCCATCAGGGGTCTAACCCAGTCTCTCGCCCCCTTTTCAAGATGCCCAATCACGAAAGCCACTCTTGATTCCTCGTCAGGGAATTCATCAAACTGCAGATTGAGGGCATATTGCATCTCTGTCCGAAAGCCATGATAGTCTTTGGGCTCCCCCCCAAACTTCTGCACCAATCCTGGTACCTTTCTGACGAGCTGGGTGTCTTTCCCCTTTTTGTCTGCATCCTGAGCCCTCCTCTCCTCAAGCCTC
The DNA here is from genome assembly GCF_964106645.2 of Podarcis pityusensis. Classification (NCBI taxonomy): domain Eukaryota; kingdom Metazoa; phylum Chordata; class Lepidosauria; order Squamata; family Lacertidae; genus Podarcis; species Podarcis pityusensis. The sequence goes on along the minus strand of NC_138032.1, from coordinate 82,588,497 downwards.
GCCGTCTGCAGCGCTAGCTGGACCTCCAACA